>NW_026869091.1:327302-459327 GCF_020745735.1 Hemiscyllium ocellatum | reverse complement strand
GGCAATAATTGGAAATAAAAGTGAAATTCACTAATGTCAACCATTGCACCACCAGCACTTGACAATGTGTTTATCTCTTTCACTGATGTCCTTGTAAAGATATCTAGCATTATTACCTGTCTGGCTTTAGACTGCCATCATCCACAGCAATGTAAGTGAATCTTTTCTTACTTAAGGAATGACCTCACAGTAAAAGGTATTTAGCGAGGTCAACTAACATGCCCCTGTCAGTGATACAGAGATTCTATGCAATAACAACAGTAAAGGTTAAATAAAACAAAGAATGATGCTACAGATTGGAAAGAAAAACATGTGAAAGTGGCAGGTAAACTGAGCAGATTTGGTCGCCTCTGGTCGAGAAAAAACAAATTGGCCCTTCGAGTCCACTGACTAGGCATCAGAACTGAATACAGCTGGGAATAGTGTGATTGATGTTGGTGACAGTGTGTCTCTTATGAAGGGGCGAAGAAATGAGTTGAATAGATACAGAAAGGGAGAGATAGAAAAAAAATGAAGCAAACAAAGGGATTGTTGATGATCAGCTGGGATGGAAATATAAACGAGATTAACCTTATTTATTTTTCTCCTGTTCCCATATACTGAAAATCCTGCCCATTTAGGGTATACATCAAAGTCGCAGTTAAAGTGAGTTATGGACATTTATCTGTCTTCCTTGAGTGTGATCACCTTCTTTTACTCATTAATGGATGCTAGGCAGGTATTTAATTCCCTTTCTTCATTGTCCGTGAGAAAGTGTTGATGAACTGTCCTCCTGACCAACGCAGTCCTTGGGCTATAAGTCGTCAGTGCTGAGGTCCGTCCAGTTTCATTTATTTTAGGCTTTCGACTGAGCGATATAACTTAGCGGCTTGCCTGGCCAATTCAAAGGGCAGGTGAGGGTCAAACACATTGTTAATGTTAAACGTAAGCCTGATCAGGTGAAGATGGAAGGTTTCCTTCCTTAAAAAAAACTAATGTCTTAGGCGGAGTTTACACCTCATTCCCATTAGGTTCAAGCTTGTTCAATCTCCGTGTCACCTTGCTCAGTCAAATCCTGCTATAATGTCAGGGCCATTCACTCTGATGCTGTGCTTATATCTTTTGTTCATGTCAATAGACCAAAGGACATGTGTGTGGAGTGTTTCCTTCCCTCAGAAGGTAGTGACGTTGAGGCCTCTCTAGCCCAAACAGTAAATCACTGAAATATTTTTGGGGCACGAGTGATGTTAGTGGATTTTGAGCATTATGGGCTACAAAGATATGGGCATGAAAGAGAAATTGCGCCCGAGAACAGATCAGCCCTGACCTTACTGAAGGGAAGGGCAGGCTTGAGAAGCTAAATAGTCTCTTTTTATTCCAGTCTTCTCCATAGTCCAATCACGTTGTGGCCTCTTCCATTTCCTATGTCACTGGATAGACTGATACTGTTGCTGCATGATCTAAACTGGGTCCAGCTTTATCAACTGGAGGGGATGATTGGCCTCCTCCTGAAACTGTATATCATGATCGAGGGGCTGAAAGGCCTCATCCCGTTCTGCTGTAACTGGAATCCATGCCGCTAAATATCCTGCCCAAAGAGAACGTGAGCACGGCAGATGCTGAAGATCAGAGTCGAAAGGTGTGACACTGGAAAAGCTCAGCAGATCAGGCAGCATCCGAGAAGCGGGAAAATTGCCTTTTTTAATACATTCCTTATGGTGGAATTATGCCCGAAACGTCGATTCTGCTGCCCCTCCAATGCTGCTTGACCTGCTATGCTTTTCCAGCACCACACGTTTCAACGTCTACCGGCTCACCCTAGTCAACCTTGCTGGTCACTTCAGCAAAGAACTTTAACCAATTCATCAGGCATGAACTTCCACTCAGAAAGCCATGCTTACTATTTCTCCTCAAACCCTGTTTTCCAAATGCATATACATTTTAGATTAGATTAGATTACTTACAGTGTGGAAACAGGCTCTTCAGCCCAACAAGTCCACACTGACCTGTCAAAGCGCCACCCACCCAGACCCATTCCCTTACTTTTACCCCTTCACCTAATACTATGGGCAATTGAGCATGGCCAATTCACCTAACCTGCACATTTTTGGACTGTGGACGGAAACCAGAGCACCCAGAAACCCACGCAGGCACGGGGAGAATGTGCAAACTCCACACAGACAGTCGCCTGAGGCGGGAAGTAAACCCGGGTCTCTGGTGCTGTGAGGCAAAAGTGCTAACCTCTGTGCAACCATGCCGCCCATTTTGCACCTAAGCATCTTCTCACATAACTTACCTACCACAGATGTTAAGCTTCCTGGTCTACAGTTTACAGGAGTTTGTTTTTTCAGTCCTTATTGAATACGGGCACAACAATTGCTATCCTGCAGTCTTCCAGAGTCTCACTTGTGGTTAATAATAATCACACTTATCAGCTAGGTACCCCACAAATTCTTCTCTTGCCCCTTGCAGTGTTCTTAGATATATCTGGTAAGGAACGTGAGATGTATCCACCTTCATACGTTCTAGTATATCCAATACCTCCTCTATTGTGATATGGATTGTCCCTAAGATATCACCACTAACTTCCCCAAATTCACAAGTATTCATGTCTTTCTCCACGGTCAACACAGAGGAGAAATATTTGTTGAGGACTTCGTTCATCTCTGATGGTTCCACAAATACAAGTCCACTTTGGTCTTTGAGGGATCCTATTGTCTCTCTAGTTAATGTTTTTCCTTTAATATACTTAAAGAACTTCTTTGACTTCACCCTGACCTTCTCAACCAACGCTGTCTCATCGCCCCTTTTTGTCTTCCAGATTTCATTTTTATTAAACTCCTGCATCCCTTGTACACCTCTAGGGATTCCCTTGATCCCAGTTGCCTGGTCCTGAGCCACGCCTCCTCCTTTTTTTCCAGGTCAAAACCTCAATATCTCTTATCATCAGGGTTCTCTATTCCAGTCAACTTTCCTTTCACCGTTTCAGGAACATATAAACCTTAAACTCCAGCTATCACAGTTTTAAGGGCTTGTCGGAGGTTCCTTCACCTGCAAGCAGACTATCCAATCAACTCGTGTAAGCTCATTTCTAATTCCATGAATGTTCACCTTGCCCCAGTTTAGAACACGAATTTGTGGACCAGCTTTTTTTATTCTTTTCCATAACCGATACATATATGTTATCATCGCTGCTGCTTCTCTCTCTTGTCCAGTATTGGAAAAGTTCATTGATTTCGCTTCGAATTTGCACCCCTGTCTCACTTTCACCTGGCCTATCTCTGACTCCTCCCTTCCTTTCTTCGACATCTCTGCTTCCACTTTTGAGGATAGACCAGTCTCACAGCTATCTGGAGTATACATCCTCACACCCTGTTTCCCGAAAAGACTCCATTCCATTCTCCCAGTTCATCCATCTCCACTGCATTGCTTCTGATGATGACAAATTCAACAACAAAGCCTCTGAAATGTCCATCTCATTCCTCAAACCAAAATTCCGCAGCACTGTTGTCAACAGGATACTCAACCGGGTCTGACCCATCTCCTGCACTTCTAGCCTCTCCCTTCCACTTCCCTCTCACAACAAAGTTTCCCTTGTCCTTCCCTAGCATCCCACCAGCATTCACATGTAGAGAATCATCATCCAACATTTCCTCATCCACCCACCCTCCAGCGAGATGCCCCCACCTGCACATATTCACCTCCCCTCCCTTGTCCACCTTCTGGAGGGATCATTCCCTTCAAGACGCATTGGCCTGCTCTTTATTCACTCCCACGCAAGTTTCACTTCACTTTCCCCTGTCCGAGGTGTAACAGTTTCCCATTTAACTCCCCCCTTCCTCAATATCCAAAGGTGCAAACATACCTTCCAGGTGAAGCAGCACCTTATCGACACTTCCCACAATCTCGTCTACTATATTTGCGGCTCACAATGTGGTCGCCTCTACATTGTGGAAACGAAGGGTAGATTTGATGGCCACTTCGCAAAACATCCTTGTTGTGCCTCTGCAAAAGACCCTGAGCTTCCAGCTGTGTGCCTGTTTAAAACCCCATCCTGTTCCCTGGCCAATATCTCTGTGTCAGGCTTGCTGCAATGTTCCGGGAAAGTTCAGCGGAAACTGGAAGACAAACTTTTCATTTTTCCATGCGGTCCCTGCAGTCCTGCAGACTCAAAATCAAGTTCAATAATTTTACTGTCTGAACTCCCCAATGTCCTTGTCCCCTACCCATATACCCTTCTGATACTCACCCTCTATTGTTAGTTACTAACAGTCTCCATTACCAGGTATCCAGCCTCTTCTGTATATAAACCAACATTTTCAGCGCTATCATCAGTTCTGAGGAAGGGTCACCGGACCGGAAACAATAACTGTGATTATTCTGCACAGCTGCTGCCAAACCTGCTGAGCTTTTGCAGCAACTTCTCTTTTTGTTTCAACATTTTCATGACAAGTTCTCACAGTGCAATATTTAGAGCCCTGTCAAACATAAGAACGTTGCAATTTCTCATTTAATATCCATAACAAATTACTCGAGATTCAACTGAGATAGTGGTTTTGCTGTTATCATTCAAATCAGACACTTCCTCACAGTTCAGAAAGGAAAAAGAAATCAAAAGAGCTTGAGCGAAACTCAGTAGATCTGGCAACATCTGAGCAGAGATGCAAGAAATTAAGCTTTGATTCTAATATGAATTTTCAGAACAGTAACAGATCATATTACATATGTTATTTCTGTTGCTTCTGCAGATACTTCCTCATCTTTTTCGTTTATCCAGCATTTTCTGTTTGCATTTCATGTTTCCATTACCTCTATATTTCATGCTTCTTGACGGGTCTACATGTTGAACTTGGAATATTTGGACAATGTGGTCTTTTCTTGCTCCTGTTACAGTTGGTTTGTCTGTGACACCTGAAATATTCTTTAAAATACAAAGTTTAAAAAATTCCTAACATCCTGTAAATCTCAGGAAATCGATATTTTTTAAAATACATTTTAGAGGCAGCTGAACTTCATGAAATAATAGACATAGATTATTGCTGATGGAACATTCTGTGTCCTCCTTTAAACAAGCTTATCTCCCCACTCTCCAAAAACTTTCAATATGTAACATAGAATTATTACAGCAAAGGTGGTGAAATCTCAGCATATTGTCTCTTCCAGCTTGGAATGAGCAATATCTCTAATATTATTCTCCTGTATTGTCCCCATAACCATTCACATTTTGTTATTAGTATCTGTTTTTATTGTAAGTTTCCTGCCAGATATGATCAAGCTCAAACAAAAACAGACGTTGGAGGGAAAGCTCAGCAGGTCTGGTAGAATCTGTGAAGAGAAATGAAAGTTAATGTTTCAGATGTGGTGACCGTACTCAATCTGTATTCCAAATGATTAAATTGTGTGCATATAAAATATATTTCACTTTATCACAATTAAAATTATCCTGTTCAGCTCACATTGTCATTCAGTATTGCATCTCCCAAACGTTGGCTGGTTCCTTGTGCATTGTATTTGATTCTATCTGTCAGAAAGAGGGATGATGACTGGGGAATATAATTGTACTCCCCATGCAGTCTCCACAGCCATTGACCGCATTCCATCCTATCTCCCAGCCAATGTTGTATTCATTTGAACCTGACTCATTAATTCATAAATCTTAATGAATAAGTTCATTGAACTTACCACTTTTGGTTTTGGACTGAGGGGAAAAAGCGTGAAAATTATTGCTTCACAGCAAATAAAACTGCATTAAGCTTAAAGTCTGGTTGAAGATTTGTAGCTCGGGTGTCCGTTGTTGTGGTTCTGTTCGCCGAGCTGTTTTTGCTGCAAACGTTTAGTTCCCTGGCTAGGGAACATCATCAGTGCTATTGGAGCCTCCTGTGAAGCGCTGCTTTGATGTTTCTTCCGGTATTTATAGTGGTTTGTTCTTGCCGCTTCCGGGTGTCAGTTTCAGCTGTAGTAGTTTGTATGTGGGGTCCAGGTTGATGTGTCTGTTGATGGATCTTCTTGCCGTTTCCGGGTGTCAGTTTCAGCTTTAGTGGTTTGTATATGGGGTCCAGGTCTATGTGTCTGTTAATGGAGTTTGTGGATGAATGCCATGCCTCTAGGAATTCCCTGGCTGTTCTCTGTCTGGCTTGTCCTATGATGGTAGTGTTTTCCCAGTCAAATTCATGTTCCTGGTTGTCTGAGTGTATGGCTACTAGGGATAGCTGGTCGTGTCGTTTTGTGGCTAGCTGATGTTCGTGGATGCGGATTGTTAGCTGTTTTCCTGTTTGTCCTATATAGTGTTTTGTGCAGTCCTTGCATGGTATTTTGTAAACTACGTTAGTTTGGCTCATGCTGGCTATTGGGTCCTTTGTTCTATATATTTTTTACCTTTTCCCATTTTCCTGAATATCATCCCCATGTCGGTACAGGCATTCCCCACTTTTCAAAAATTCGCTTTTGGCCACTTCACTTTGCGAAAAACCTCCATTAGGACCTGTTTTCGCTAATCAAAAGAAATCCGAAGAGGATCTTCACTTTTACCACGAAAGGTGAATTTCTCCTACATAAATAAATACTGCTTCGCTTTACACCATATCAGCTTATGAAAGGATTTTTAGGAACAGTCTACTTTCAGATATCGAGAAAAACCTGTATATATATCTAAGATCATGTTTAAAGCACATTGATGATTTGAAATGTTGAATCTGCCATCAAATTACGGTAGGGGAGACGGTGTTCCTGAGCATGTTTTCAAGTTTTCAAGCCTATGTATCTCCTCCCTTTTGGAAGAGGTTGTAGGACACCATTACAGTTTTTGGAGAGATATTTGATGTTGCCAGCCTTTCGCTGACAATGAGAAGTATAAATGTACGAAAGGTTGTATTCCATGATAGTCTGGGCTGTGCTCACAACCGTCTGTAGTTTCTTATGGCCCTGGGAAGAGCAGTTACCGTCACACTATTATGCACGTGAATGGAATGCTTTAAGTTGCCAGTACGCAGAGCACTGAGAGAAGGCAGTTCCAAAATATTTAGATATATCAATTGGCCGTTAAATGGATATCCAAGTTCTGGTTGCTGTTTTGACAACAATTGAAATATAACCAATAAATTTGAATTATATCCAAGATGTCAAAACACAATTGAGTTTATTGTATTGCCAACATCCAACCAAAGAGCCATCACATGCTTCAAAAGAATAGAGAAGCCATCACCATCACAACAAGGGAGAAAGAGACAGACACGTATAAGGAGAGAGAGAACACAGTGAGGGAAACAGAAGGGCAGTCAGTAAAACAGAGAAAGGAAACAAAACAAGAAACAAACAATCACATTGACAGGGAAAAGGGGAGACAGTAAGTTCATGGAATGAAACAGAAAACAGAGGAAAGGAAAACACAGGGAAACAGACTGTGAGAGAAATAGTGAGATACAAAGCACACAGGGAGCTGGGAATGGGGTAACAGTGAGCTGGGGATGGGGAATGGGAGGGGTGGGGGGCTGGAGAGAGCTCGGAGTGGGCAATGGAGGGAGCTAGGGGAGGCTGGTGAGGATGTAATTTGACCTGTACCAAGATGTACAGGCAAATCATAGTAAGCAAGGATATAGAGAACAATGGCTGTAAAACATGTCTGAGAGGCATGCAGGTTATGCTGCACAGGGTGTGCGCGAGGCGAGATCAACATGAACAAGATCAACATTACCATCTGTCTAATAACAGTCAGGAAGAAGCTGTTCCTGAAACAGCTGCTCTGTGTTTTCAAGCTTCTGTACATTTTAGCCTGATAGAAGAGGTTGGAGGAGACCATTACTGGGGTCTGATGGGTCTTTGATAATGTTAGAACAAAGAACATTCCAGGCCATTCGGTGTTCCATGCCTGCGCCAATCCAAATACTCCATCTAAACCTGTCGCCTATTTTCTAAGGATCGTGTATCCCTTTGTTCCCTGCCCATTCATGTATCTTTCCGGAGACATCTTTGATGGAACCACTGGTCACAGTTCTCCATTTTGAGAAACTCCCTTCCCCGATATTCTCTGCCTTCTGTTGCCCAGCCTGTTCTTTCTCCACGTAGCTAACGCACCATGTGACTTCACTTTTGCCATAACCCGACCATGGTGAAATATACCAAACGCCTTCCTGAAGTCCATGCACATGACATCTACAGTCTCTCCCCATCAATCAACTTTGTCACCTCCTCAAAAAATTCTATTGAGATGATAAGACATGACCTTCTCTGCTAACATGTTGCCTATCACTGATAAGACTATTTTCATTCAAATGAGAATAGATCCTAACCCTAAGTATCTTCTTTAGCAGGTTCCCTATCCATGACATCAGTATCACCGGTCTATAATAGACTGGATTATCCCTACTACCTCTCTTAAGCAAGGGGATTAACAATTGTCCAGTGTTCCGGGACCTTAGCCGTGTTCAAGGATGCTACAAAGATATGTGTTAATGCTCCAGCTATTTCCTCTCTCCCTTCCCTCAGTAATCTGGGTAGATGTTGGCAGCCTTCCTGCGACAACGAGCCATGTAAATGGAATCATTGGTTGGGATGTTAGAGTCCGTGTTGGTCAGAGCTGTGCACCCAACCTTCTGTAGTTTCTTATTGTCCTGAGTAGAGCAGTTGCCATACCAGGGACAGTACGCTTTCAATGGTGCATTTGTATATGTAGCACATGCTGAATTTCCTGAACCACCCGAGGAAGGAGAGGCATTGTTGAACCTTCCCGACCGTTGGACCTATTTGAGAAGTTCAGGACAGCTTGCCAGTTATCATTACTCCGAGGGACCTGATGCTCTGCACTCCCTCAAATGGTCGATGTAGATGGGGTGTGTTCCCTCCTTTCTTCTAAAGTCAATGATCAGTCCTTTACGTTTGCCGGATTAGAGAGAGATGTCATTATCAATACACAGTGCCACCAAACTCTCTATCGCCTGTCTACATTCTGGCACGTTTTTGTTTCATATCTGTACTGTTATAGTGATATCATCAGCAAACTTGTAGCTGGTGTTGTTTGGAATTTGGAAACTCAGCCGGAGTAGGTAGGGGGCTGAGGACACAGCCGTGGCTGTACATGGAGTATAGGAGGGAGCTGAGAACCTCGCCATGGGTGTACATGGAGGACAGTGTGGAGGCTGAGGACACCGCCGTGGGTGTACAGGGAGGACAGTGGAGGGCTAAGGGCACAGCCGTGGGTGTGCATGAAGGACAGTGGAGGGCTGAGGGCACATCTGTGGATGTACAGGGAGTACAGTAAGGTGCTGCAGGTACAGCCGTGGATGTACAGGGAGTACAGTAAGGTGATGCGGGTACAGCCGTGGGTGTACAGGGAGTATTGTCGGGTGTTGAGAGTACATCCTTCAGCAGCTTGAGTGTTGAGTGTTATTGTGGAGGAGGTGGTTTTACCGATCTTCACGATTGCGGTCTGTGTGTCAGAAACCTGAGGATCCCGTTGCAGAGCGTTGAACCGAGACGAAGGTCGCTGAGTTTTGTGATTAGTCTGAAAGGGATAATGATTTTGATGGTGGAGCTTTAGTCAATGAGCAGGAATCTGGTGTAGGTGTCCTTGTTGTCCAGATGTTCCAGGGATGCGTGCAGGACTCGGATATAGCATCTGTTGTGAACCTGTTATATCAGTCAGCCAATATTATAGGGCAGCAGGGCAGGCTGGGAGACTGGAGTTGGTATCGGCCATAACCAGCCTCTCATAGCACTTCATGATTATTGAGGTCAGAGCCACTGGGTGGTAGTCTATGAGAGCTGAAAATGTGTTGCTGGAAAAGCGCAGCAGGTCAGGCAGCATCCAAGTAGCAGGAGAACCGGCGTTTCGGGCATGAGCCAGTCTTCAGGATTGCTGAAGAAGGGCTCATGCCCGAAACATCGATTCTCCTGCTCCTTGGATGCTGCCTGACCTGCTGCGCTTTTCCAGCAACACACTTTCAGCTCTGATCTCCAGGATCTGCAGTCCTCACTTTCTCCTGGTAGTCTATAAGGGCACGTTCCATGTGCTTTCTCACTTACGAGGATGATGATGGCCTTCTTGAATCAGGAGGGGGAGGCTGAAGTTGTATGTGAATACCTCTGCTAGTTGGTACAAATAGGATCTGAGTGCTCAGCCTGGAAAGCTCTCCATGCCCATCACTTTCTTTGCTTTGGCTCACTGAAAGACTTACCATGCCTGCAGCGGTGACAACAGACTCAGGTACATCTGGGGCTTTCGCCCTCAGCCCTCAGTGACAGTCACACAGTCATTTATGATCCACATCCCCTCCCCACACCTCCCTCTGTTGTCTTCAACACATAATGACATTGGTCGGTGTGAGCACCACACAGTCAGCATTGAGACAGATTGATATTAATAGACTGGGATCGTGCGCCATCAAGTTCTGTGTCACCATAATGGGGTAAGTTCGTAATAAAATGGTGTGCAAGGTGCCAGTGGTGCAAGGAGTGAAGACTTTGCAGTTGTACTTCCAATCAAGTCACTGCTTAAACCTGAATGGAGTCAAGCATCTTGTGCGTTTTGCCTTTTTAATGGTGGGCAGTCCTCGGGTGGTCAGGAAGTGCCATTTATTCAAACCATCAGACCTGACGGCAGTTTTACTAGGTTTGCAGATGATACAATGATGATTTGATGGGCAGGTGATATTGAGGAAGTGGAGAGGCTGCCGAAAGACTTGGACAGTTTGATACACTGGAAAAACACATGGCTGATGGAACACAATATGGGAACATGTGAGATTATGCACTTCAGTAGGCGGAATACAGGCAGACACTATGTTCATGCAATGTGAAGCACAAAAGGAGTTTGGACTACTCATCCTCTCTTATGGCTGATGTGCAGGTGCAGTTGGCAGTTAGGAAAGCAAATGCAATGCTAACATTCATTTCAAGAGAATGACAATACAAAAACGGAGACGTACTGCTGAGAATGTAATGGGCTATGGTGAGAAAGCATTTGGATTATTGTGAGCTGTTTTGGGGAAGGATCTACGGGCGTTGGACATGATCTATCCTGGGAATGATGGCTTGTCATACGAGCGGCAGTTGAGGGCTCTATATTTGTACTCAATGGAATTTAGAAGAATGGGGGGATGTGCAATTGATTGAAACTGATCGATTACTGCATCGATTGATACAGTTAGAGTATAGAAGATGTTTCCACTAGTCTTAGAGACTATGACAAAATGGCATAGTTTCAGAGTGAAGAGATAGGCTGAATGGCCTAAATTTATTGTTATATCTCATGCCCTTATGGTCATACAATCTATTATTCAGTGCAGAATTGTAAGTCTCAGACCTGCTCTTGTAACCCTTGTGTCTGTATGTTGATTTGACTTCACCTTCTGCTCAATGGTAACCCCTGTAATATGGAGCAGGATTCAGTGTCAGACAGTAGCGCAGTAATATGTTGAATATAAGTGCTATCTGTGAGTCTCATTTGGCGGGAGTACATTGTCTCTACAATGTTTGTCATTTTCAGTCTGGTATTTTTGAAGGATCGATCCTGCTACGCTAACATTGTTGAATTTAATCAAACAGGTGCAATTTATCACAGCGCTCAGCAACAATGCATCATGGAACACTGAACACTTTTCTAATAACAGAAAGGTCTAAAATGTTCATTATCAGAAACACTGCGTTCCTGTTCATGTTCAAATCAGATAACCTATCCCATCGAGGTGCTCAACTTGGAACTTCTTAAACTTTTGTTTTGGATACGGGAATCGCTGGAAGGGCCCATCATTTCTTATCCGTCCCTAGTTGCCCCCTTGCGAAGGTGGCGCTGAGCTGCCTTCTTGTACTGCTGCAGTCCACCTGCTGTGCGTTGACCCACAGTGCTTTGAGGGAGGGAATTCCAGGGTTTTGACCAAGCAACAGTGAAAGAATGGTAACATATTTCCAAATCAGGATGTGGACTGGTTTGGAGGGGAGTTTGAAGGTGGTGGCTTTCGCAAAAGTCTGCTGCCCTTATCATTCTAGATGGAAGTGCTCGTAGGATTGGTAGATGCTGTCTGAGGATCTTTTGATAATTTCTGCCGTGCATCTTGTAGATAGTACACACACTGCTGCTCTGAGCATTGGAGATGAAGGGAGTGAATGCTTGTGGATGTGCTGCCAATCAAATGGGCTGCTTTGTCCTGGATGGTGTTAAGCTTCTTTATTGTCGTAGTGGCTGCACTCATTCAGGCAATTAGGAGTATTCCATCTCAGTCCTGACTTGTGCCTTTTAGATGGGTGACATGCTTTGGGAAGACAGGAGGTGAGTTACTCATGGAGTATTCCTATCCTCTGATCAGCTCCTATATTTGTGTAGCGAGTCTAGTTGAATTTCTGGTTAATGGTAACCCCAAGTGTATTGATATGGGGTGGGGTGGGGAATTTAGTGACAAATATGTTGCTGAATACCAAGTGTTTATATTGTTTCTTACTGGTGATAGTCATTGTCTGGCATTTGTGTGATGCGAATGTTACTTACCACTTGTCAGCCCAAGTCTGTAGATTGTCCAGATCTTGTTGCCTTTAGGCATGGACTGCTTCAGTATCTGAGCATTTGCGAATGGTGCTGAACATTGTGCAGTCATCATCGAATATCCACATTTTGACCTTATGATGGAGAGAAGGTAATTGATGAAGCCACTGAAGATGTTTGGACCTAGGATTCATCCGGAGGGCCACTGAAGATGTTACCGAATATGGTGACGAAACGTCTGAAAATGAACATTCCAGTTCATGGGGCTAATCGACATCCACATTATCCAGAGGGACTACTGCAGAGATGTTCTGGAACGGAGATGACTGACCTCCAACAACAATGACAGTTTTCCTATCTGTCAGGTATGACTCCAACAATGAAATGTTGGCCCATGATGCCCTTTTTGCTGGGGTTCCTTGATGCCACATTTGAAAGAATGCAGACTTTATGTCACGGGCTGGATTTCAGTTCCTTTTTCTATGTTTGAACCAAGGCTGTGATGAGGTCAGGAGCTGAGTGTCTCCGGCAAAACCCAAAAGAGGCGTCCCTGAGCAGGTTATTGCTGAGCAGGTGTTGCTTGATTACACTATTGATGACAACTTCCACCACTTTACTGATGATGGAGAGTACACTGATGAGGCGGTATTTGGCAGGGGTGAATTTGTGCTGCGTTTTATGTACAGAACATACTTGCGCAGTTTTTTTTCCCCATTGTTGGTTTGTAACTGCACTGGAACAGCTTGTCGAGGGAAGCGAGAAGTTCTGGAGTACAAGTCTTCACGACTATTGTCGGCATGTTATCAGGGGTTATAGCCGTTGCAGTATCCAGTACCTTCAATCGTTTCTTGATATCAGTCAATTGAATTTGCTGAAGACTGCTCTTTGTAATGATGGGGACCACGGGAGGAGGTCGAAATGGATCATCCACTCGAAACTCCTGAGTGAAGATTACTGCAAAAGCTTCAGCCTTTAATTTTGCACTGATGTGCTGGGCTCTTCCATCACTGAGGATGGGGATATTTGTGGAGACTCCTACTCCGGTGAGTTGTTTGATCGTCCACCACCATCCATGATCGGATTAGGAGAACTGCAGAGCTTAAATCTGATGCATTGGTTCTGTGATCACTAAGCTCTGTCTGTCCCTTGCTGTTTATGCTATCTGGCATGCAAGTATTTCTGTTTGGAAGCTTCAGCAGATGAACATTTTATCTTTATATATTCCTGGTTCTGCTCCTGGCATGCCGTCCTGCATTCTCCATTGAACCAGGGTTAATCCTCTGCCTTGATGGTAATGGTTGAGTGGGGCTTATGTTGGGCCGTGTCATTACAGTTTGTAATTGAGTACAGTTCTGCTGCTATGGTTGGTCCACAGTTTCTTATGGACGCTCAGTCTTGAGTTGTTGGATCTCTTCGAAGTCTGTGCCATTTAGCATGGTGATAGTGCCACACAATACAATAGAGTTTATTCTGAATGTGACCGTGAGACTTTTACCGATAATGCCATGGACAGATACATCTGTAGTTGGTAGATTGGTAAGGATGAGGTAATGTATGATTTTTTCCCTCTTGTTCTTTCTCTCACCACCTGCTGCAGACCCAATCTAGTAGCCATGTCCTTTAGGACCCAACCAGCGTGATCAGTAGTACTGCTGCCAAACCATTCTTGGTGGTCGACTTTGAAATCTCCCAGCCAGAATACACTTCGTGCCCTTTCCACAGTCAGTGCTTTCTCCAAGTGTTGTTTAACATAGAGGATTACTGATTCAGATGAGGAATGACGTTACATGGTAATCAGTAAGAGAATTCTTTGTCCATGTTTAACCTGAAGCAATGGGACTTCATTAGGTCTGGAGTCAATTTTGGGGCCTCAAAAAGCAACTACCTACTGACTCTATCTCACTGAGCTGGCCCCACTGCTGGATTGGTCCTGCATTTGGGGCAGGACATATCCAGGGATGGTGATGGTGGTGGCTGGGTTATTTTTGTAAGGCATGATTCCATGAGTATGGCTATGCCGGGCTGTTGCTTGACTAGTCTGTAAGGCAATTGTCCCAATGTTGGCACTACCCCTTAGATGATAGTAAGGAAAACTTTGGAGGTTCTACAGTGATGTTTCTAATGTTGACTTTTCCAGTGCAGTTTGATGCCAGGTGGTCCAGCCAGTTTCATTTCTTTGAAACTTTGTAACGATTGGTACAACTAAAGGACTCACTAGACCATTTCAGGGGGTGATTGCAAGTCAATGACATTGCTTTGGGTCTGGAGTTGCATGTCAGCCAGACCAGGTGCGATGGAAGATACTTTCATTAAAGGATATTAGTGATCCAGATGGATTTTTCTGAAAATCGGCAATGACTTTATTCGCATGGGTAGATTCTTAATTCCAAGGATATTGTAAAATTATTGAATTGAATTTCCACCATCTGCAGTAGCGGGATTCGAACCTGGGTCCAAATAACAGGATTTTCTATCTTGATAATCTGTCGGTAATACCATGAGCCTACTTGGAACTACATGTTGTACTCAACTGCTATTTATTGTGTTGTCCTGTTTTTCATTCATTGCTTATGGTATTCTGGAATCTCATTAAGATTGAATCCTGATTGAAACACACACTCATGAACGTCCTCTCGACTGCTTGAATTTCATTCAATCTGTTTCATTTGAACAGGCATTTCAAGGCAGCTGCACATCCGAAAAGAACAGGAAGTAAGAATGGCTGACTGTGCACTGTACGTGCCACCAGACCAGCGTGTCTGTCCAGGCACCAAAAGTATTTATTGTGGGTCAGAGAACCTCAGATTTATTAGAGCACAGATGGAGGCCCTTCAGCCCATCGAGGTGTCACAAGCTCTCCAACAGCACAAACGGAGATAGAGAGAGTGTGTGGAGATAGATGGTGTGTGAGAGAAATAAACAGAGATAAAGAAAGTGAAGGGGAATATACATTGAAAGAGGAAAGAAAGGGAACTGACTGACTGAGTGGGAAATGTGTTAGATGAGGGTGAAGTTAGATAGATCAGGAGACCGCATTAGGGTAGATAAATATAGACAGACAGAACTTAGATGTTTTATTTAGAAATGCCTCTGGACTGTAAGCCCTTTTGTCTGGGCGCCATACCCTGTGAGCACTATGCTGATACTGGCTGTTAGCCCAGAGTATTTATTTCCAATAATATCACAGAATTTACTGACAGCTAAATAGAACCCATTAGGCCAACAGATTGGTTTCATGCAGAAAGCAGAGTTTTTAAATAGACTGTGCCAAGAACAGCAGGAAATGATTACCACCCCACCTATAGACTGTGTGAGAGACTGGGCCAGAGAATCATTTTGTTTCTGGATTTTATGTTGCATGAATGCATTTCATTAATATTGTCTCTGCTAATTCCCCATTGTAAATGTATCCTGGAATCTGTTCTTCATATGAGTTATGAAGAGTAACGTTCCAATACTGGTAACTGAAGAACATCAGTGTCCCTCTACCCACTCTACCCACTCTAAACAACCATGTCACCCAGTCGTCTCCATATTCTGTCTTTCCCCAATGTCATAATCACAATGTAATTGAAGTCCATTAAATAACACTTCATCACAATTCGTTAACATGGAAACCATCAACAACATGACCCACACCTGCCCTGTCTCATTCTGGAATAACAATCTGCATTGTGTTTGTCACGTACAGTTCTCTGTTAACATATCCATGCCATTTGTTTGTTATAACCGACGTTTTCTTCCGCACATTTTGCCATCAGATCATGGGCGAAAGATGTTCTCTCAATGTTTTACAGATATTGCAATGACTGATCTATAGTTACAAGATTTATTTCTCTATTTATGAGCAGAGAAGCATGTTTATGTTCGTTAATCCTCTGGCATTACTTCCATATCCAAAGCAGACTGAAAGATTACACACAATCAACCTGCCATCTTCAACATTCCTTCCTTGAATCACTTTCAAATATCACACCCAATGCAGAAACGTTCAAACTTATTTTGAACTTTAATAAAACAATATTGAAGGCTAATTGGTTAACTGGAGCTATTTGTTCAGCGATTGTGATTATGTCAGTCTCCATGGATCCTAAGCATCCTGAGAGAGTTTCTCTCTTCTATCAATAGGGAATGTGTTCAGTGTTTTATCCCATAGTAAGAGCGGGAGCATCATCCACACCAGTAACAGGGATCAGCAGCTCCAGAGAGGTGGAGGAGAGATCCGTCTGTGAGAACATTAGACTGGAATGTTCCAACAATGGACAGGAGTTTATCCTATGGTCTTTACTGGCTATCCCAGCCTTGGATATCATTAGCATATCGGATTGAAGAAGTACTGATGGTTATTCAAGCTGGTTACTATCCTATTCTTGCTATAGTTGGTGTTCCTGGTAAGTCACTGAGTCTGCGGATTGAACTGAATTAATGCTGATGATATATAAATTTTGGAAAGGTGCAAGTCATTTTTTTCAGTTCCAATCAAAGATTCCATTCCTTAGAAATAATAACTAGCAAATTATTATTTACAAATTACTCCCTAATATGCGAGGATGAAACACACTGTTCTCAACCAATTTGATTCATTTTCTCCTGCAAAGTTTACATCTCCATATCCTCCCCACATGCCAATCCTGTTCAGAACAAACATTAAGACTCCCCAATCCTCTCCTCAGCCTCAGCGCATCTCCTGAAGAAACCATTGTTTGCGCCTTTGTTAATTCAGGATACATGTTTCAAGTCCCTTCTTACCACATGTCCATTGCAAAATAATTGAACTTGAAATGTTTAACTCATTCTCTGGACAGAATCTGAAAGCTGAGAAGATAGTGTATGGTGGTCACGTCATTGGCTCGTAATCTAGATGCACAGAATAATAATCTGTTGATATCGGGTTGCCTGATGCCTATTAGAGAAGGCAGTGGGTCATACTTCCCTGGTCAGTTCTCTGTTTAACTGAAAATTTACAGCAGTTTGTTTTACTCTGTACTGTCCTGTGGAACAGTTGAACCAGCCGCTCAGTTCAAGATCGGCATAACATGCTGGCTTGACCATGGCTGCACACATCCCGTGAGGGCAGAACAGAAGTGAAGGCAGCTCCCTTCCTTTGCCTATTTCCCATAATCCGACAGCTGATTTCCATTCAGGTAGGTGACCATTCACTGTTTTAGGTGCATTCATTGTCATTGAGTTTCTCCCCGAGAGTGATGTCCATTTCGATAGGCACCTCTGGTGCTGGCTTTATTGATGCTGACCTACATTTGTAAGGATGTTTTACATTCCACATCAGTGGCAATGGATTGTAAATGAATGGTTTCCTGTGTCACATGAAAGAAGTGGAGCCAGCTAAGTGAGGGAAAGGATTTATTGCGATCAAACGTGAGAGTGTTGTTGAGGCAGTATTTGGGGTATTGTGGACAGATTTTCTATCCTTTATAAGGAGTGATCTCCTTCCCACAGAGAGAGTGAAGAGGAGTTCCACCAGATTAATCCCTGGGATAATGGCATCATGAGGAGTGAGTAAAGTTTGATCTGGAATGCTTTCAGAGAATAAGAGGTGATTGCATTGAACACTGAATGGGATGGGAAATCACTAATTATATTCTAAACAGACAATGAGAAGGTGATAAATTCCATGGCTGTTGTTTCACTCAGGATGCATGACTCTGGATAGTTTAAGTGCCTCTGAGGACGTTACGCCCACTCACCCCAACCTCTACTCCCCACGGTGATTGAGAGAGACAGAGAGGTCCAGGATTTGAATAAA
This sequence comes from Hemiscyllium ocellatum, assembly GCF_020745735.1. NCBI lineage: Eukaryota > Metazoa > Chordata > Chondrichthyes > Orectolobiformes > Hemiscylliidae > Hemiscyllium > Hemiscyllium ocellatum. Next base: position 441,115 of record NW_026869091.1, on the reverse strand, counting down.
CTATCATATTAATATAGTACAGTTGGTGTGTGATCCTGCACTGAATCTCATATTATCCACCACCCTGACAGCAGCCACAATACCTTCATTCTAAAACATTTAACTATTCCGACCAGCTGCTGACATTCACGAAGAGCATGATTCCATCTTCTCAGAGAAGTCTATAAGACACAGGAGCAGAAATTAGGCTAGTTAGCCTGTCACGACTGCCCATCATTCAATAATCATTGATAGGTTTCTCAAATCCATTCTCCAGCCTTATCCTCGTAATTCTTCATCCCCTGGATAATCAAGAACCTATCTTAATCCGTCTCAAACAAACTTAATGACTTGGCCCCCACTGCCTTCTGTGGCAATATTTTTTAAAGATTCGACATTTTCTGGTTAAATACAGTTCTCCTTATCTCCCTTTCATCTAAGTCTCTGCCCTTAAGCTCACGTCCAATGGAAACATCTGACCGACATCAACTCTGTCCAGGTAATTCAGTACTCTGTGCTTCCATTACATTCCCTCTCATCCTTCTAAACTTTACTGAGGGTCGACCCAGAGCCCACAAACATTCCTCATACGATAATCTTTTCATTCCTATGACCATTCTCGTGAAAATATTATTCACAATGTCCAGAGCCATTACATCCTTCCTGAGATATGGGGCTCACAATTTCGCACAATACTCCATATGTGGTCTGACCAGAGATGTATACAATCTGTTTTATATTCAATTCCTCTCGTAATAAATGCTATCAATAATAAATGCAATTTCCCTCCTGAATACTGCCTCAACCTGCAAGCTGACCTTGAGAGAACCCTGCACTAGAACTCCCAAGTCCCTTTGCACTTCAGATTTCTGAATTTGCTCCTCATTTAAAAAATAGACCATGCCTCTAATCTTCATGCCAAAGTGCATAACCTCACACTTTCCAACGTTGGAATGCATCTGCCAATCTCCTTCTTCAGCCTCTCTGCCTCCTCAATACGACCAGTCCATCTGCCTATCTATGTATCATCTGCTAACGTAGCCAGAGTATACTCAATTCCATCATCTAGATTGTTAACATAACAAGTAAAAAGTTACGATTCCAACACTGAGCCTTGTAAAACACCACTTGTCACTGACTGCCATACTGAAAAGGACTATTTTATCCCACTCTCTTCTCTCCGCCAGACAGAGAAGCTTCCGTTCATGCCACTACCTTCCCTCGAACACCACGGACCCTCATCATACTCAGTCATTTCCTGTGTGACACCTTGTCAAAGACCTTCTTGAAATCCAGGTGGATAACATCATTGGCTGTGCTTGGTCGAGCCTGCTCATTTCCTCTTCAAAGAATTCCAACAGATTTATCAGGCATGACCGTCCCTTGATGACGTGATTTTGCCCTATTTTATCAAGCACTTCCAAGCATTCAGAAAGCTCATCCTTCACAATAGATTCCAGGATCATACCCACGATTGAATTTAAGCCATTAATTGCGGATATTTTTTGTCTTTTTCCTCACTCCCTTGTTACTGTGGGGTGTCGCGATAGTGGGTTTCCAGTGCCCTGGGATCGTTCCTTACTCTAGTGATTCCTGAAAGCTCACCACTATACCCCGACACCTTCTTCAGCTATCTTCCTTATATCTCTGGGACGTATTCCATCCGGTCCATGATAGTTAACCACCATTCGGTTTTTTGTAGCACGCTGTCCATGGTGGTAGTCAGCTTACTCAGCTCTGGCCCCTCACTATCTTGAATGTTAAGGTATTACTCATATATTCCACCGTGAACTAACTTTTCAGTTCCTCGTCCTTTTCTCGTTCCCCACTGCTATCTCTCCAGTATCATTTTCCAGCAGTCCAATGTCCACTTTTGCCTCTCTTTTGTAATTTATATGTAGAAAGAAGCTCTTTCAGACTTCCTTTATATTACTGGCTAGCTTACCCCCATATTTAATAATCTCCCTCCTTATTTTATTTTGTTTGCTCTCTGTTTTGTCTTTGTAAGCTTTCCAACCCTCTGGTTTCCCAATGCCCCTCGCCCCATTATATGCGTTCTCAGTTACTTCTATGCTGTCCCTGATTTCCCTAGTCAGCTATGGTTGCCTCATCCTCCACCTATCATGCCTATTTTTCCTCAGGATAAATCTATGGTGCATCCGGAATTACTCCAAAAATCTCCTGTCATTGCTGTTCCACTGTCTTTCCTTCTGGACCTGTCTCCCAGTTCATTCTAACTAGCTCCTCTCTCATGTCTGTGTAATTGCCTTTATTCAGCTGTAATACCATTACCTCCGATTCTGACTTCTCCATCTGAAATTGCAGAGTAAGTTCAATCACATTATGATCACTGCCTCCTATGATTACCTTAATCTAAAGCTCCCCTCACCTAGTCTGCCTGCACAACTTGCTACAAAAAGCCAACTCATAGACATTCCACAAATTCCTTTTTCTGCAAACCACTATCAAACAGTTCACCTGCATAATGAAATCCCACGTGATCTCTGTAACGTTGCCTTTCCCACAGATCTTTCTATCTCCTAGTGTATCTTGCACCCCAACTCCTGACGACTGTTTGGAGGCCTGTACAAAACTCCAACTGCATTTTTTCACCTTTTTGATTCTCCAATTCTACTGACACAGATTCTACACCATCTGATTTACTTCATTTCTTCTAATTGATTCAATTCCACTTCTTCATAATGAGACAAATCTGTCTCTCTGCCCACCTGCCTATCATTTCGACGGGATGAATATCCTTGAATATTCAGCTCCCAAATCCTGATCCTCTTGCAGTGGTCTCACTGTGATGCCGTCCACGTCATACCTGCCAATTTGTGGATGGGTCACAAGCTCATTTACATTATTCCTTCTGCTGCTTGCATTCCGATATAACAGTTCAGTTTTGTATTTACCGTCCCCCTTCTCATTGTCATTTGCTTTTCCAGCCATTGGTACCTGCACGAACCCTGGCCACTGACTCATTCCCCTCCCACTCCAACTTCTTCTGCACCCCAGATGACATATCCCAAGCCCAAGCACCAGGTAGGCAGCACAACCTTCAGGACTCTGAACCCTGGTCACAGAGAATATTATCTGTGCCTCGAACTATACTACCCTCAATTATCCATAATTGGGCATCATAGTGACACAGCAATGCTGCCTCACAGTGAGAGGGATTCGTGTTCAATTCCAATCTCTGTAAACTGTCTGTGTGGACTTTATACATTCTTCCCCTGTCTACATTGTGAGCATTAGCTCTTTTATCTCTCCACAGTATGTCTCTGTGTTTGCTTCGGATTTCTACAATCTACAGTACTTTTTCTTTTATTTGATGGAGAACTTGATTGTAAGAGCAGCACACTTACGTTTTTATTATCACGTCTCTCCACTTTAAAGAAAGGGCCTTGCTGGAGTTGTGCTAAAAGGATATTTGAATTTTGGAGTCGATGGAATATGTCACGTGCGAGTGAGATTAGGAATAGAAAGATAGAACAGTTAAATACACGGCTGAAGAGCTGGTAGCACTTCTGATATGTGGATCATCGGGATTCCCAACTCGATAAGATATACCCAAGGAGGACGGGATGGACCTGAACTGTCAGCAATCCCTGATATGTGGATCATTGGGATTCCCGTGTTAGTAGGATATACACAAGAAGGTCGGGACTAACCTGAACAGGCAGCAATCTCCAATATGTGGATCATTGGGATTCCCGGGTCGGTAGGACCTACACAAGGAGGATGGAATGAACCTGCACTAGCGGCAATCTCCTGGCAGGCAGGTTTGCTATTGTCACTCAGGAAGATTTTAATCAGTGTGGCAGTGGGGAGTGGGAACCAGAGCAGTAGGTCCACAATACAGTGACTGAGGAGGAATTGGAGACTAAAACCAGAGCATCTAATACCAACAACAAAGACGCAGAGGGCGCTGAACATAATGGGACTGGCAACCTGAAGTGTTATTAGTTTAATGTGAGGAATCTGGCAGGTAAGACCTTGGAGATTGGATGAGTACATATAACTCCAATGTAAATATTACAGAGATTTCGTGAGAGAGGTGCACTAGAGCAATCAATCCCGTGGGTCCAGAAATACTTGCTGAATATGCAGTGAGTGACTGGAGACAGTCCTTTAAATTGAAATAATTATCCAGCACTCTATCGAAATCGCACCATATGTAATGCAATGTACAGATTGAAGTAACACAGGAGGAAACTGGAATTGTCTTTCTACAATATTTTCTGCTTTACTGATAGTCTATTGTAATCTCCTGTCATCGGAAAATAGCATCAGAAAAATACTCAGAGAATCTCAAACCAAATATCAGGTCAGTGTCTGATGTGTTTGACTGAAGTGTATTTATTTCAATGCAAGTAATATTATGGGTAAACAGATGAGTTTGGAGCCTGAATCCCTACATGGGACTACGATGTTGCAAACATTATAGGGACTTGGATGAGAAAGAGACAGGACTGGCTGCTCAACCTTCCACGGTTTTTTTTTTGTTTTAGATGAGATAGAGGGGAAGCTAAAAGAGGCGGAGGAGTTGAATTACTAATCAGGGAGTTGCATCTGCACTTGGGATATATTGGAGGGCTCATCTACTGAGGCAACATGAAGAGAGCTCAAGATATGATAGATGCATGTGTTAGGATTGTACTGTAATCCCTCCAACAGCCACCGAGAGATTGAGGAACAAATATGTCGGCCGATTGTGGAAACGTATTAAAAACAGAATTGCCATAGTGAGTGACTTTAACATCCCCAATATTGACTGGGAATCCCTTAGAGCAAGAGGCTTAAACGGGGTAGAATTTTTTAAGTGCATCCAAGAAAGTTATTTGCAGCGGTATGGGGCTTGTCCAACTACAGGAGGAACCATACTGGCCCTCGTATTAGAAAATGAGTCTATCCAGGTGACTTTCCATTCAGTAGAAGATCATTTTGGAAACAGTAATCACAATGCCCTCAGGTTTGAGATGGTTACGATCATGGAATAAGTCAGGACCTTGTGGAAGTTAATAAATTGGTGCAAGGCAACTCCACATCAGGCAGAAGCGAGGGGCTGTTAATTGGGAGGAGCTGCTATCAGGCAAATCCACATTTTGCGTGGTGTTTATTAAATCCTGATTTCACTATCGCCTGGTGAATGTCCTCCCAACTGCTCGAATTTTAACCTATTTTGTTTGAACAGATATTTACAGGACAATGCATGTTAGAAAACAGGAAGAGATAATGGATGATTGTGTACTGTGTCCTTCGCAGGACCAGCTTGTTTCTCCAGGCACTGAAAGTCTTTATTGTGGGTCAGAGACCTTCAGAAGTAATATGGCACAGACGGAGGCAATTTAGCCTATCCTACATCCACAAGCTCTCCAACTGCACTATCCAAAAGCAGAGAGAATTATTGGAGATACACAGAGAGAGAGAGAGAGAGAGAGAGAGACAGAGACAGAGAGACAGAGAGATACACACACACATACACACACACACACACACACACACACACACACACACACACACACACACACACACACACACACACACACACACACAAACAGAAAGAAAGAATGTGATGGGAGATCAACAGAGTGGATAGAAAGTAGAGCGACTGACTGAGTGGGCGAAACGGGTGTTAGGAGAGAGTGAAGCTGGATAGATAGGAGACACCATGAGGAAAATAGACAGAAGATAGAAATTTTATTTAGGTATTCCCCTGGACTGCAAACCCTTTGTCTGGTGCTATACCCTGTGAGCACTGTGCTGATACTGGCTGTCTTCGCAGATCATTTATCTCCAGTAACATCACAGAACTAGGTTGCTGACAGTTAAACAGAATCCAATAGCCCAATTGATTGGTTCCAGGGAGAAGGTGGATTAACTTAAATAGACTGGGCGAACAGCAGCAGGAACTGATACGCCCCCGAGGTACTGTGTGTGGGACTGGACCACAGAATCTCAGTGAGGGAGGTCACTGACAGAGGGGAAGTCAGCAGCTCAGCTGCGGGCCGAATAATGATTGATAAAGTTTGCATAGCACTTCCATTGTTTTGTAATTCACATTTCAATTTATATAGCTCAAGGTCATGAGTGTATTTTAACAATCTTATCTGTATGTACTTTCCATATTTTGGAATGTACAACAAGCCATTTTGTTCCTGTATTTTGTGTTGCATAAGCATATTGTATTACTGGGGAAGAAAGGACCCGATCTGATGTTATAGTCTTCATGTGAACAATGCTGGGATGAGAGTCCTAACAAATCATTTAACTAGGGCTGCGGTCAGATCTTCCCAAAAATGTTTAAGTTTGCGTGGGGTTTCAGTTATAGGGGAAATTAGATAACTCGAATTCAAAGAGTAGGTAAGAGTGAAGAACGCAGGAGAGTTTATTAAAATCTCCTGCACAGACACAAATAGGACAGAGATTAAGCAATCAAACTTCAAGCGCACATTGAGAGGAGGCACGGTTAATTCAGGACTGAGAGTGTTATATCTGAATGCATGCCGTATAAGAACTAAGGTAATTGAGCTTGTAGCGCAGATGGAAATTGACAGAGACGTGGTTAAAGGGGATCAGGATTGACAATATTCAAGGGTATGCATCCTCTCGAAAAAATAGGTTGGTGGGGGGAATAAGAATGAAAATAAATCAAGCGTAAGAATCCTGGTCTTTTTGCTATCGGAAGAATGTTGTGAAACTTGAATGTATTCAGAAAAGATTTACAAGGATTGGACTATTTGAGTTACAGGGAGAAGTTGAATAGGCTAGGGCTGTTTGCCCTGGATCGTCAGAGGCTGAGAGGTGACCTTATAGCGGTTTAGAAAGTCACAAGGGACATGCATGGGATAAATAGACAAAGTCTTTTCCCTGGAGTTGGGGAGAACTAGAGGGTATAGGTTTAGGTTGAGAAGGGAAAGATTTAAAAGGGGCCAAAGGAGCAAGTTTTTTTCATGCACAGGGTGGTGTGTGTATGGAAACAACTGTGGGAGGAAGTGGTGGACACTGGTTCCATTCCAATATTTAAAAGGGTGGGTATGTAAATAGGAGGGGTACGAAGGATATAGGCCAAGTGCTGGCAAATGGGGCTAGATTAGGTTGGGCAATCTGGTTGGCATGGACGAGATGGGCCAAAGGATCTGTTTCCATGCTGTACGTCTCTCTGACTGTATAACATTATGACTGTAAGAGATAAAGTAGGGTCAGATGGCACAAAATCAGAGTCGGTAGAATTGAGTATCCCCAAAGGTTGAATAAAGACACATAGATGGCGTTATGTTCAGGATTCCAAAAAAGTAGTCAGGAGCTGCGGCACAAAATACACCAGGAGATAGAAAAGATGCATAGAAAAGGCAAAGTACAGTAGTCATGGGCGATTTCAATACACGGGGGGACTGGGAAAATCAGGTTGGTAGTGGTTCGGCAAGAAAAATAGTTTGTGGAGTATCTTCGATCGGGCTTTTTCGAACAGCTTGTGGTGGAGCCCACTCAGGAACAGGCAATTCTGGGTTTAGTGTTGTGCAATGAGGCCGACTATTTAAGAGAACTTAAAGTGAAGGAATACGAAGGAAGCAGTAATCATAATATGATTGAATTTAATCTGCAATTTGGGAGGGAGAAGATACAATCAGATGTAATGGTGTTTCAGCTGTATAAAATCAACTACAGAGGCATGAGGGAAGAACTGGCTAGAATTGACTGGAATGGGGTCTAGCATGAAAAACAGTAGAACAACAATGGCAGGAGTATCTGGGAGTTAATTCAGGAGACACAACGGAGGTTCTTCCCGCGAAAAAAGAAGAATGTTAAAGGGGAGGATGAAGCAATCATAGCTGACTAGGTTAAAAATCAGACAACACCAGGTTATAGTCCAACAGGTTTAATTGGAAGCACACTAGCTTCCAGAGTGCGGCTCCTTCAACAGGTGTTTGTGTAGGAAATCAGGAACAGTGTAAAATTAAAAGAGCAAGCGTATAATATGACGAAGGGCGGAGGAAAACCAAACGATTTGGAAGCTCACAAAGACCAACAGAGGACAATAAAATAATGAATATGGAGGGAGGAGATTAAGTATGAGGGTAAGCTTTCCAGTTAATTCAAGGAAAATTGTGAAATTTTCTTTAGATATAAAAAGGGTAAAGGCGAGACAAAAGTGGACATTGGGCTGCTGTAACATGGCACAGGACAGACAATGGTGGGGAACAAAGAAATTGCCGAGGACACGGATAAATTCCCAATAGTTCAAGAGGGTGAAGGGACAAAGCTCAGTATGTCACCCATCGCCAAGGCAAACAGGGCAGAATAGCTCAATGGGCTGAGGATGGATAAATCACCTGGACCAGAAGGACTAAACCACAGAGCTCTAAGGGAGAAAGCTCAGTGGTAGTGGAGGAATTAGTGGTGACCTTTCCGGAATCATTAGAATCAGGGAATGTCCCAGAGGACTGGAATAACGCTCATGTTAAATCCCTGTTTAAAAACAGAATAAGGTCGAAGACGGAAAATTACAGATCAAATAGTCTAACCTCAGTCGTGGGTAAGATCCTGGAACCGATTGGGAGGAAGAAGATTTCTGACTATTTGGATGTGTATAGTAATATAGGATAAAGTCAGTTTGGTATCATCAAGGGGAGGTCATGCCTGACGCATCTGCTCGAACTTTTTGAGAAAGTAGCGAGGATCTTAGACCCAGGAGCGCCAGTGGATATTATCACCCGGGCCTCACGAAGGCTTTTGACGAGTGCCACACAGAAGGCTATTGATTATAAAAAGGGCCCATGGTGACAGAGGCAAAGTGCTAGCATGGATCGAAGTTTGGCTGTTTGGCAAAAAGCAGGTAATGGGGATAAAATGATCCTTCTTAGGATGGCAGCCGGTGAAAGAATGTGTTCTGCAAGACTCAGTGTTGACCCAACCTTTTACATTGTACATTTATGACCTAGATGATGGAACGGAGGGCATTCTGGCTAAGTTTGCAGACATTACAAAGATATGTAGAGGGACAGGTAGCATTGAGGAGGCAGACAAGCTGCAGAAGGATTTGTACAGGTTAGGAGATGGGCAAAGCAGTGTCAGACGGAGTAAAACATGGGCTAGTATGAGATCATGCACTTTAGTACGAAGATAGAGGCATGAACTATTTTCTAAATGGGGATAAAATTCAGAAGTCTGAAATGCAAAGAGACTTGGGAATCCTAGTACAGGCGGCTCTCAAGGTCAAGTTGCAAGTTGAGTCAGTAGTTAGGAAGGCAAATACAATGAAGGGATTTATTTCGAGAGGAATTGAAGTTAAAAGCGGGGATGTACTCACAAGGCACTAAATAGCTTTGATCAGGTCACATTTAGATTATTCTGTGCAATTTTGGGTCTTATATCTCAGCAGACATGTACTGGTCCTGGAGCTTGTTCAGAAGAGGTTCACTGGAATGATCCCAGGAATGAAAAGCTTAACATATGAAAAACGTTTGGGGCGGGGGGGTGGGGGTGCTGGGTCGATACTCGATGGTGTTTAGAAGTATGGGGGGAATTTAATTCAAAGTTACAGAATACTGAATGACCTGGACAGAGTGGATTTTGGGAAATTGTGTCCATTAGTGGGAAAGACTAGGATCCGAGGCACAGACATAGACCTATGATCTATGATCATATAGAACAGAGTTAACGAGTAACTTCTTCAGCCAGAGCATTGTGAGTCTATGGAATTCACTGCCACAGACGGCTGTGGAGGCCAGGTCATTGAGTATGTTTAAGCCTACGTAGGATAGGTTCTCGATTGTAAAGTGGATCAAGGGTTATGAGGAGAATGGGTTTGAGAAATTTATCGTTATGATTGATGTTTAAGCAGACTGGGTGGGCAGAATGGTCAAGTTTCTACTCCTATGTCTTCTGGTCGTACGTTCTTTAGTAATATTTGCTCTCCTCAGTACTCTCTGTAGATTTACACTTGCACCTGATCTTCAAATGATTTATAAAGAGAAACGTTCTAATACTGATGAATGGGCAATATCATGTTCCCTCACTCTTGTCTCAGCTGCCATGTCTCCCAATTCTGAATGTTTTCTGTCACCTTCCCAATGCCATAATCACATTGTAATTGAAGTCCTGTAAGTGGCACTTCATCACAGTTGATTGGCATTAATAGATCAACATCATGACCCTCACCTGCCCTCTCTGATCTTGGAGTAACAATCTGAATTGTATATGTCAGGGACAATTCACTGTTAACATGTCCATGCTGTTTGTCTATTATAACCCCATGTTGTCTTAGGCACATTTTCCTGGCAGATTATCGACTATAACAGTTGTCTCAATGTTTAATTTATATTGTAGTGACTGATCACTAGTTGCAGACTGTATATTTCCAATTATAAACAGAGAAACTCATTCATGTTCTGAAAATCCTCTGTCATTACTCCCATATCCAATTCAGATTGAATGATAACACACAATCAATCTAACATCTCCAACATTCTTTTCCTCAGTCACCCTCACATGTCCCATTCCGAATGTGTAACATTGATACGTTATTTCGAAATGTAATAATAACTGTGTTCAATTGAAACGGGTTAACTGAAGCTATTTGTTCAGCGACTGTGATTAATGTTAGTTGCTGTGGATCTTAAATGTGTCAGTGGAGGATTAGCCTCTTCTTCAAATAAGGACTGGGTTCGATGTGATATCCATAGTATGAGCAGGAGCATCACCGACAGCAATAATAGGGATCAGCAGCTCCAGAGAGAGGGGAAGAAGAGATCAAAATCTGAGAATAATAGATTGGAATATTCCAACAATAAACAGGAGTTTATCCGAGGGTCTTTACTGTCTTTCTTAGCCTTCGATAGCATTAGTATCACGGATCAAAAATATCCTTTGGATGACTCAAGGTAGTTACTATCCCATCCTCGCTATAGTTGGTGTTTCTAGTACGTCATCCTCATTGTCTATTAAACCGGTCTGAACTGTGTTCCTGCTCATGTTAGGTAATTTTTGGAAACGGGGAAATCAGTGTCTTCACTTCCAATCAAAAATTCATTTCCTGATAAATTCTATGCAGAAAATTACTATTTTTAAATTGCTCACTGATATGCGAGAAGGAACCAGACTGTTCTCAAACTCCATTGTCCTTCTAGCCCTGCACAGATCTACATTTCCATATTTGCCTCACTCACTAATCCTGCCCAGTACCACCATTGTGATGTCCCAGTCTAATCGTCAGCCTCAGTGCAACTTCTGAATAAACTTCTTTATTTGTGCCACTATGAAATCTGGGTTCATCTGTTTCAAGTCCCTTCTAACCACATGTTCATGACAAGATAAATGTACTTGAGATGTTTAAGTTGTTCTCTCCACAGAATCTGTCAGGCAGGAAGATTGTGCATGGTGCTCAAGTCATTGACTCTTCATGTAGAGACACAGAATAATAATCTGTTGATGTCTCATGAAGCAAGTTGATATAATTTAAAAGAAACCATCTTTATTTGTAATAAACAGAAGCCCGTCTGCTTGTGTCATGTCCTTTAGAGAAGGCAATGGGTTATCCTTCCTTGGTCAGGTCTCCGTGTAAGTGCAAACGCACAGCAATGTGGTTTATATCTTTACTGTCCACTGGAACACCTGGACCAGCCACTCAGTTCAAGATAGGGATAACATGCTGGTCTGGCCAGGGCTTCATATGCTTCATGAAAAAGAACCAAAGTAAAGATAACTCCCTTCTGCTTCCTGTTTCCCATATTGCTACTACTCATTTCCATCAGGTAGGCGATTCTTCCATCTCATTGAGTTTGTCCCCGAGACTGATGTCCATCTCGATAGGCTCCTCTGGTGCTGGTTTTATTGACACTGACATACAGATGTAACGAAGTTGTAAATTTCGCATCAGTGGCAATATATAGAGAATGATGTTTTTTGTGCCATTAGAAAGAAGTGGAGACGGTGAAGTGAGGGAAAGTAATTAATGTGATCATCCCTGAGAGTTTTGTTGAGGCAGTATTTGGGGTATTGTCCACAGATTTTCTCTCCTTTATAAGGAATGATCTCTTTACCACTGAGAGAGTTCAAAGGAGTTCACCAAACTAATCCCTGGGATGATGGTACCATGAAGAGTGAGTGAAGATTAATCTGTCGCACTGTGAGAGAATAAAATGGGATTGCGTTGGACCTTCAGGGAACATATGATGTTCCAAACAGACACTGATATGGTGATAAATCCCACGGCTTCGTTTTTTTACTAAGTTTATGAAATTCTAGGTACTTTTAGTACCTCTGAGAACATTCCAGCCAACCACCCTCACTCCCCATATCAATGGGAGAGCAGGAAATCCAGACTTTGAATAAAAACTCCGCAAATTAATCCAGTGCATTTGGTGTGTGATCCTGCACTGAATGTCATGTTATCCCCAATTCCAGCATCAGCCACAATACCTTCAATCTAAAAAAGTTAACCATTCCCACCAGTTTCTGACCCCACGGAGAACATCGGTCTGCCGTTTCGGAGATAGAAGATATCTCCTTGAGCCTTGACTGAAAACATTTCACTTCCCTCCTCACTGCCAGCAAACCACGTTAAAGTAGCACATGCTCCACAGACAATGGAGCCAAAAGGAACATCATGATTTGTTCCTGTGATTTGTCTTGTTGTAGCATCAGTGACATCCTCCTGTTCCTGTATAAGCCTTTGCGAGGCTGAATGGCCTCTTACTGGTCCCGTGGAACAGTTTTGAGAGACTGTTTGGGCTTCACCTATCCCTGTTTAACAGTTCGTTGTGCTGACCAGATCCCTCCTCTTCCTATGTAACAGACAGGAGTATTGAATGTACTGCCACTCCCCCTGTTCAGTAGTTTTGATGGGCTGAATGCTAGCTCATATTCGTGTGTGACAAGCTTGAAATGCTTAATGAGCTCCCCTTTTAACTGTGGAAATGTGCAATGTCTGGCCGTGCTCTTACATAAATTTACCGACACTTTAACAGCAAAAATTGGAATGTTGTCTGGGTCTTGGTGCACATGGACACATGAGCTGAGGAGGGAAAATGTTCTGAACATGGTATGATCTTCAGTGACCATCCCCCTTTCTGACGTAATGATGGGGAAGGACATTGATGACGCAGCTGAAGATGATTGTGCAAAGGAAGCCACCCTGAGGACCTCCTGTAAGGATGTCCCCGGTCTGTGCGATGGCTGACCCCCAGTGGAGAGATTGTGGCTGATTCCTATTAAATTTAATTTAGTCAACGTTTCTTTTTACCATCCTGAGTAAACTCTTGCCTTGATATCAGGGTCTGTCACTCTTACATGAGCTGCTGTGTTCACTTCTTTTGAACATACAAATAGGTTATTGTGTATGTTTGGGGAGTGTAACCTTCTCACAGAGGATTGTGAATGTCAGGAATTATCTGGTCTAGAGAGTTGGGGAGCTAGGTCACTGAAAGTATTTGCAGAGGAGGTAGGTGGGTTTTGACCTGCCATAGAATTAAGGGATGTGAAGAATTGCGAAATAAAGCAGAGTTAATAACAACAATGGCATGGCAGGCCTGACCATCCGAATTACCATCCGATCCTGTTCCTTATGTTCTCATATTCTGTAATTAGAAAGTTAATGTTTATAATTTTCCTGAACATTCTATTATTGGATGTTGCAGTTAGAGAGAGCAAAGCATTTTATGAGTCATCTCTGGGTGAGGTATGGGGACAATATTCACAGTGAATCTGGGTCTGCACCATGACCAACAAATGAAGCATAAGTTGCAGAGAGGAGACGCTCTATTAATAGACCAGAGGCGTCTTTTCAGACCAGCCTGGGTTTTGATTTAACATTGTTCAACCCACGCCAAACTGTGTGACAATTGTGAGGGACAGAAGGAGATCCCGTATTACTGTTGTCCAGGTATTTCGAGCAAGTGGCCTCTGTCTACTCCTGTGCAGGAGCTGTGAGGGGCTGAATGGAATACAGGAGCACAGACTGAGGAGTAGGAGTACGCCATTAGGCACTTTGTCTTTGCTATGCCACACACTATGATCGTAGCTGATCTGATTGTGGTCTCAGCAATACTTCTTCTGTACGTGCACCATTTTCCTACATTCACTTGTCTATCAAATATTTAACAGGCACAACTTTGAATAAATGTAAACATCCAGGCACCACAAACTTCTGGGGAAGGGAACTCCAACTTGAACTTTTAGTATTTGTCATTCATGCTCCAATCAATGTTGCAGGGTCAGTGTTTCCTTTTGCATTCACACTGCTCCACTTACAACAAATTTCAAAGTTTAGTGAAATGGCTAATGATATAAATGTCAGCCTTGAAGAACTTCTAGAAAATTGTGAAACATACACATCTTAAGACAAAACTGAAAAATGAAAGCTTTCCAGAGTTTCATAATTGTTGAACTCATAACAAATAGATAGACGATAGACTGTCCCAAATGTTATTCTGTCCTCTGAAGTTATTACATTACTTACAGTGTGGAAACAGGCCCTTCGGCCCAACAAGTCCACACCGACCCGTTGAAGCGCAATCCACCCATACCCCTACATTTACCTCTTACAAAACACTACGGGCAATTTAGCATGGCCAATTCACCTGACCCGCACATCTTTGGACTGTGGGAGGAAACCGGATCACCCGGAGGAAACCCACGCTAACACAGGGAGAACGTACAAACTCCACACAGTCAGTCGCCTGAGGCGGGAAATGAACCTGGGTCTCTGATGCTGTGAGGAAGCAGTGCTAACCACTGTGCCACCGTGCCGCCCACAAGGATTAGATTCTCTACAGTTTGGAAACAGGCCCTTCAGCCAAACAAGTCCATATCGACCCTCCGAAGATTTACCCACCCAGTCCCATTTCCCTCTGGCTAATGCACCGAGCACTATGGGCAATTTAGCATGGCTAATTCACCTGACCTGCGGGAGAAAACCGGAGTACCTGGAGGAAACCCACACAGACACGGGAAGAATATGCAAACTGCACACAGACAGTCGCCCGAGGCTGGAATCAAACCTAGAACCCTGGTACTGGGAGGCAGCGGTGCTAACCACTGAGCCGCCATGCCGCACATACTGCTCAGACAAGCTACATGTGATGTGACTTCTCCCCAGAATAGTTGGATTTAGCTGAATTCCCTTTGCTTCAGACAGTAGAGAGATTCCAATGAATCTCTCATCAGGGATACTCCACAACTCATCAGATAGAGGTGACTCAGAGATTTACTGTTGTCAGGTGTAAAAAAAGAAGATAGAGGGATCAATCAGCTGCTGCTTCTCAGGCAGGGAACATTGTTCTCCCTCTCCGTGTTGAAACATGTAATCATGTCAACTGAACACCAAACTGGGCTGTGTGCGCTCATTGTGAACATTCTCTGGAATGGATCATCATGGACAATATGCAAGAGCATCATTGCTGTTGTTATACACGGTGCCTTTCTTTTGCAAAAGAGAAAATTCTTGCTTTATAATTTGTTGATATGTTGGTATGCATATGCTTAATTGTTAAAAATCGTTTGATGTCTTCATAAGATCTGTGCTAAAATCAATACATTTTATTCTTAAAATTTATTCCATAGTTTTTGTCTCCCTGAGAAGAGAAAATATGTATGCAGCTGATTGTTCTCAAAATTGTGTATGTTTCAAAAAGATTTCTTATCTAAGACCAAAACCGATAACATTTCAGAACAAAAGGCTTTCATTCCTGGAAAGTGTGAACAAAATATTGTTGATAAGCTTCTAAAACTTTTTTTGAGGTTCAGGGATCAAAACTGAACATAATGTGCCAGATGTGGTCTTAGCAACTTCCTATACAGATGCAGACTCGAAAAATGTGATGCTGGAAAACCATAACAGGTCAGGCAGCACCCAATGAACAGGAGACTCGATGTTTCGGGCATATTCCTGATGAAGGACTTATACCCGTGACCCCAATTCTCCCGCTCCTCGGATGCTGCCTGATTGGCTGTGCCTTTTCCACCCTCACACTGTTCGACTCTGATCTCCAGCATCTGCACTTCTCACTTTTACCAGTACAGATGCAGTAAAACATTCCTGATTAAACCTGGTACCTTTTGCCAGAAACACAATTATTCCTCTTATCTTCCATACCACTTACAGCAAGTGCAGACTAACGACATATGATTCGTGTACCAGGATCATGAATACCGTCTGTATCACAGAGTTCTGCCATCTCTCTCCACTTAAATTGTTTAACATTATTTTATCCTTCCATCCAAAATAGACAACTCACATTATGCTATATCTGGTGAAGGTTTGCTCACTAACCTCCCTTTGCCTATATCACATTGATGACACACGATCTCCATTTGATGACATACAGGATGACCAGCTTGGTCTTTGAGCTAATTGGGCTTTGATATATTCAGTCCCTTCCTCCAGATATTGATCGTTGATTATCCCACAGCGATCTCTGAGGCACTCCACCAGTTAGAGCTTTGTAATGTGAAAATAAGCATTTATCTCTACTCTCTATTTCCTGTTAGCAATAGCTTCCTGTGAAGCAGCTCAGATGTTTACATGGCGTCCTGTACTGTAAAATGTACTTAATGAGCTAAAATGATTAGTTCTATTTTCCTCCGTAACTCGTTAAATAGGCAGAATGGTCTCCAGTCTCATGGTAACGAAAATGACTGGCTGAATGAGAAGGCCCCCAATCTCTATCACAGCTTCGAAGGGTGGATGGAGGGTACAATACGTGGGGTAATGGCAGCAGTATATCCCTGTAACAGCATCGAGAGTGGATTGAGGGAACAACACATTGGGTAGGGCCAGCAGTATATTTCTATAACGGCATCGAAGGGTGGATTGAGGGAACAACACATGGGGTAGGTGCAGCAGTTGGCCATTCGGCACCACCAATCAGAATGCTCATGACTGATCCGATTGTGTTTGACCATCCGTCTCCTGTCTGTTCCCAATAAATATTGACTCTCCAGTCCAGCAAAGATCAGTCGCGCTCACCTTGAATATCTTCAAAAACCGAGTCTTCACTGCTCCCTGAGGATGAGGACACCACAGGTAGTACAATACTAAAGTGAAAGGGGCGACCTTATTTCAGTGTGGGACCCGTTATTTTAAACTGTGTTAACCTAACATGAAATCACCACCTCTTTTGAAACATAAGGCCAGAATAATTAGGCACAGACATAAATCATTCAGCCCTCTAAACCTGTCCAATAGGACCACTGACCCTTTTCAATCAAATATGTATTAAACTCATTCTCTGCTCCTGTCCCAGGAAGAGAATAACTGATAGCATGACACCAGACGAGCATTAAAAACGCAGAAGTAGGACATTCGGCCCAGCGACTCTGAAAGCCAATTAACACTGGCTTAGAGATTTCTCAACATCATCCTCCTGACTACTCTCTGTAACTCATGACAGGCTTATTCATGAAAAACCTGTCTGTCTCTGTCTTTTTAACATTAGTGTCTGTGTCTCTGTGCGTCCGTATGTGCATTTGTGTGTGTTTGTTCATGTGTTTGTGTGTTTGTGTATTTATGTGCTGACATTGGTTTATCTGTGCATTGTCCTGCGTGTTATACTTGTGCTTGTGCCTATTTGTGTGCGACTATCTATGTCTCCGAATGCCACCACTTGTGTGCGGTTCTATCTCTGTGTATGTATTGTGAGTGTCAGTATGTTAGCGTGTTTACATATGTCTCTGAATATTTTTGTGCTTGTATCTCTCTGCAATGAGATATTTGCTGTTTTGGGAGGGAGAAAATTGTGAGAACAGACAGAGTGGTTAAAGTGTGAATTGCCCTTCACTGAACATTGTTTTTTACTCAGTTGGAGGGACATGGATGTCACGGAATCTCCACACGACACGTTCCAGTCCACTCCGGCTCATACCAGTGTCCCCCTCACATGGCACGAGGGGTGGAGGAGGGATCAGATATCGAGTGCTCCACCATCTGGCTTGGCCCTTTCTCTCCTATTCCAGTCCGTTTCTACTGGAATGAGAGAACAGCGGGGAGGGAATGATGGTGGGAGTGTGTGGCCCTGCTCTTAGAGCTGGAGTAGGTGGAGGGGGAGGGCAATGTTGAGGTGTCCGGAGGGAGTCAGTCCACAGTGTTGTATCCATGCAGTGTTATTAGTGCTGGGAGTATAGTGGAGGGAGAGAGAGCGCGCAGGGTGGAGGGGTGGGAAAGGTGCTGAATTCAATAGTGAGAGTGTGAGTGCGTGAACCTTATTTGGAGATAGGGTGTGAGCCTTGTTAGGGGGTAGGTGCTATAACAGGTAGTGAGAGTGAGGGAGCAGAGAGTGTACGGTAACAGTTAACCTGACAGAGTGGGGAGGATATTGATACTTGTCCTGTGATGCTGGTCATTTCTTCAGATCATGTCAGCGTCGAGGCGACCCTCCCCGAATGTCTTGTCCAAGTATATCACTAATAACACCACAGACCCTGTCCCTCAAATTTCACAGAATCCGTTTGGGTGTATCTTACAAATAGGAACGAGAAGCAAGCATTGGTGTATTGTGTGTCTAAACCAATGCTCTCGTGCAAATTCTGTGCATTGTATGCTCTGGAAATTAGAGATGCAAATACTGTGGGTGCTACAGTATTATTGAATGATCTTAAATTGCATCCAAACTGCGTTAACTAAGTAACTGCTAATGTTATGAAGAATAAATTCAATAAGCATATAACAGGTTGGTTGATGAGTATGTTGTGACTCAAACAAGAGAGCAGGTTATTTTCGATTTGGTGCTGTGTGGTGAGAAGAACTCATTAGTAACCTTGCTCTGAGGACTAGAGACGTTAATATGTTGTATTTTACACGGCGCCTGCATACAATATCAAATGTTTGAGCGTGAAGTGGTAGACACTCAATGGTTGATAGAGTCATAGAACCATGGAGCCCTGCAGCTTGGATACAGACCCTTTGGACCAAAGTGGTCCATACCGACCAAAATGTCCATCCTGCTAATTCCATTTCCCTGCCCTTGCCCTTATTCTTCTTAATCTTTCCTATCCACGTATTTGTCTAAAAGCCTTTTGAATGTTGTTAATGTGCATGCCTCAACCAAACCGTTGTCTGCTAATTTCATATGTGTACCAACCTCTGCATAAAAACGTTGGCGCTCAGGATCTTTTTTATTCTTTCACCTCTAAGCTGATGTCCTCTCGACCTTGATTCCCAAAACTGGCCAAAAGAATAAGTGCATTCACCTTATCCATGCATCTCATGATTTTATACTTTTCTATACGATTTCCCCTCAGTTTCTTACACTCAAAGGAAAATGTTCTGGCCAGTCCAAACTCTCCCTACAACTCAGACCGTTGAGTACAGGCAACATCCTTGTAAATTTCTTCAGTCCTCTTTCCAGTTTAATCACATCCTTCCTGTGGCAAAGTGAACAAAACCGAACACAATATTCCAAGTGCATGCCTCACCAGCGTCCTGTCCAACTGCAATATAACTCGCCAACTTCTATCTTCAATGCCCTGACTGATGAAGGCCAGTGTTCCAAAAGCCTTTTTCACTGCCCTGTCTACGTATAACTACTTTCAGAGAACCACGGACCTGAGATCCAAGGTCCCTCTGTTCCTCTACACTCCTTCAGGGTCTAACATTCACCATGAAACTACAACCTGGATTTGACTTTCCAAAATGAAACACCCCACATATATCTATATTAATCTCTATTTGCCATTTCTCAGCCCACTTCCCCAGCTGAGAAAGGTCCTACTGCAATGTCTGATAACTTTTCTCACTGTTCACAGTACTGCCTATTTTATTGTCATCATCCTAATTACTAATCATGCTTTGCACATTCTCATCCAAAGCATTGATACTGATAACAAACAGTAATATGCCCATCACCGACCCCTGAGACACTCCACTAGTCACAGGCCTCAAGTCCAACAAGCATCCTTCCAGTATTAGCCTCTGCTTTCTCCCATCAAGCCAATTGAGTGTCCAAATTGCCAGATCCCCCTGAATTCCATGCCATCGAACCTTTCAGAGCAGCCTATCATGTGGAATCTTACCAAAGGCCTTCCTGAAATCTAGATAGACTACGTTTACCACCCTACCACCTTTTGAGGTCCCTTCCTCAAAAGAATTCTAAAGAATTGTGAGCCATGATATCCTATGCACAAAGCAGTGCTGACTGCTCCTTATGAAACCGTGTCTTTTCAAATGCATGCATATGTTATCTCTCAGATGCTTCTCGAGGAACTTACATGTCATAGTTGTAAAGGTAACTGGTCTATAGTTCGCAGGTTCTTCTTCGCAGCCCTCCTTGAACCAGATCACAACGTTCACGACCCTCTAGTATTCTGGGACCTCCCCCGTGGACAGCAGTGATGCAAAAAGATCAGCCAGGGCCCCAGCAATATCTTCTCTCGCCTCTTGCTGTGTTCTTGGATACACCTGTTCAGGACCAGGAGATCTACAGAAAACCTACAATGTCTGAAAAATACGTCTATTTCTTTAAGGTAGAATCACCAAAGAAAGGGCAAGTGACTTCATGAAGGTTAACATAATAAATTAAAGATTATATTAATCATAGGAAGTGAGCTCAGAAGAATTTTAGACATTGTGGCAACCGGAGAATTCTCAGAAATTTGTTTGTGTGGAGATTGCATATTCTCCCCGTGTCTGCGTGTGTTTCCTTTGGGTTCTCCGGTTTCTTCCCATAGTCCAAAGAATTACAGTTTAGGTAAATTGGCCATGCTTATTTGTGCAAAGTGTTCAGGGATGTGTAGATTAGGTCGCAAAATGTAGAATTGGATGTGAATGGGTCTGGGTGGTTACTCTTCGGAGCGGCAGGGTGGACTTGCTGGGCCCAAGGGCCTTTTCCGCACTGTGGGCTTTTAAGGATTCTGTGAAAGAAGAACACAAAGACTACATAAATCTACAATCTGTATTCCAAAGAAAACAAAGAAAAGCAGAGTCAAATGTGGAATTTTGTAATCAGGAGAGGACAGGTTATTGAGGAGAACAGGGAAATGGCCAAGAAAATAACCAGTTCCTTTGCATCTGTCATCAAGGAGGAAGATCCATAAAATTGCTGAGAAACACCAAATGATCACATGGAACTTGTGGAACTAAAGACATAAAGTCAATTCATATCAATAACAAGGTAGTAGTTGAAGGCTAGCATAGTAGTATTGTCGCTGGATTGAGCATTGCTAAGTTGATGAGCCAGTTGTACTTCGTATCAAAATATTAGAAATAAATCAGCAAGAGACGCATTTGTTGTGCTGTCGATGACTGTTTTATTTTCCTGTACATTCTGCAGAGGCTGGAACTTAGTAAATGTGTTCCAAGCGTTGGAGATAAATGGAAGGGATTCAAGCATCTGCAAAAGGAAGAAGAGATAGTCTGGAGAACTGCAGACCAATTAACTTGACATCTGTAGGTAAACTGATGGAACCTATTATGTAGGATCTGATATTGGATATTTAGAAATTAACAGCAACATTGGAGAGAATCAGTATGCACTGACAGAGTCTGATAGGGTCTTCATCCTTGACAAACTTCAGAATGATTTGTACTTGTTTATTGCAAAATAGAAATGGCGTATTTCGATTTTCAGAAGGCTTTTTTATACGAACGCATGCAGTGAATTCATAAATAAAGTAATGTAAATGGTAATTGGAGGAATATATAAAAGTGGAAAGTTAAAGTCAGGTTCGCCTTCATTTAAGAGAATCAGAACACAGCTTGCTACTGAAACTGTACATAGAGTATTGAGTTCAGTGTTAGTGACCCAATCTGAGAAAGAATATACTGACCACGGAGGGTGTGCAATGGACATTCTCCAGATTAATCCCTCAGATAGTGAGATTGCCTGATGTGGAAACTCGGCCTGTGTTCTTTCCAGTTTAAAAGAATGAGAGGTGATTATAGTGAAATTTAGAGAAGTCACTAAGCACGTGACAAGTTGGAAATAAACAGGATTTTTCTCTGGCTGTCTACTCTACATTTAAGGCAAATTATTGCAGGCAAACGATAGACCATTTCAGACTGCAAGTAGAAGGCAATTCTTCATTGGAAGGGGACTGACGAACACAGCGACATGGAAATCTGCTGCAGGAAAGATTAGGGAGAATCCCCATATATTCTACAGGTACGTCAAGTGGAACAGAATAACCAGGGAAAAGGTAGGACTCATTAGTAATTTGTCAAGTTGTATCCAAATCAACTTAGTGGTAGGAGACAGAAAGTCGGCTGGTAGAAATCTGTTTGTTTGACTGGAGACCAGTATCCAATTGTGTACCACAGGGATCAGTGCTGTGTCCCATTTTATTTGTGATTCTGAGATGCCAGTGTTGGACTGGCTTGGGCAAAGTTAAAAATTTACAGAACACTAGATGATAATCCAACTGTTTATTTAAGCACGACATTTCGAACAGCATAATCACACGATGAAGAAGCAGCGCTGGGAAAGCTAGTGCGTACAAATAAAACTGTTGGCTTATAACCTGGTGCTGTGTGTTCTTTAACCTTCCTGTTTATAGCATTCATAAATGATGCAGCTGTGAATTTGGAGGGGGTTAGGGTGAGTGTGATAAATCAGTTTGCATTTGACACAAAGTTTGGGTGGTTGGTTGGCCGTGAGGAGGAAGGTCTTATATTACAGGAAGATACTGATGGAATGATCAAATGGGTGGATCAATGGCCGATGGAATGTACCCCTGATAAATATGAGGTGATGTACTTTAGATGAAGGAACCAGACAGGGGAGGACTCAACGAATAGCAGCACACTAGTAAGCTGAGAGGGTGCTGGAAACATCCCTGAATGTGATTAAACACGTTAATGCACAAGTTGACAAAGCATAGCGACCATAAACATAGCCTTTATTCATGGCGGCACAGATTACAAGAGCTATATGGAACTTTGGTGAGGCCAAATGGAATACTATGTACAGTTCTGGGAGTCACATTACAGGAAGTATGTGATTGCACTGAACAGGGTGCAGTGGAGATTCACCAGGATGTTCCCTTGGATGGAGTAAATCAGCTCGGGTGGTTTACTTTGAAGCAGAGAAGGCTGAGAGGGATGTGCTTCAGAAGGATAAGGTTACCAGGGACATATACAGCATAGATAGACAGCAGCTGTTCCTTTCAGTCAAAGGGCGAAGAACAAGAGAGTATCATGTTAAAGTGAAGGGTTTGATGTTTACTGAGGATTTGACGATTGGTTTTCATCCAGAGCCTGTTGGGGTCAGGAATGCACTTCCTGAGAGGGCAGGTAACCTCACAACCGTTAATAAATACGTGGTCGTGCCCTTGAAGTGCCATAACATACATGGCTATGGGCCTCATTTTGGAAAGTGGAACTAATGTAGATCGTGCTGTATTTATGACAGTACAGAGCCAGTGTTTCTGTGATTGTATGGGTTGGACAGTCAATCATTGAGCAGCATAAGACATGAATTGATGAGGTTCTGAAAAATGTATTGACTAGGGTTATAAAAGTGAACTTGTCTCCATGAGCTAGAATAAGGAAAGCTATAAGTGTCTAATATCCTGCTCCCTTCCTGATGTTTCTGTGCAGTGTGCGGGAAAGCTCTGTCATTGTTGTCACAAGCTCTTAAACATTAGGAAGGCAGCATCTGTCTGGTCGACAGGACTGTGTTTCCCGTTCCCTTCTCCAAAACCAAGCCTGTTGCCGTGTTCTGTCTGGTTTTATCCGTTAAGAACTCAGAGCAATTTGAGACAATTGAGTATCTTGCTTGGCCGTTTCAGAGACCATTGCAGAGTTTATCACATGTCTGTTTGTCAGGAGGCACTTGTAGGCCAGACCAGGAAGCACAGGAGATTCACTTCCTGAAAGTACATTGGGAAAGGAACAGATGTTTACAATGGACATTAGACCAATATTACTGGCACCAGATTTTATGCCTTGATATTTTGTGAATTGTTTTTAACTTCCACCAGCTGCCAGAGCATTATCCCGATCTGGATCAGTAATCCAGTGGCATTTCCACAACAACACTATCTCCACATGGGGACCTATCGGAAACCACACTGAGCACATTATTTCTGTGCTGTTTGACAGCTCTGTCAAAAAGAACACCCACCAATGTGATAATCGTGACGGGACTGAGGGCGTGGTAAATGGTCAGACTGCAGTCATTCCCTTGTTATGGGACTGGATATTATTGAGGAACTTTCCACTTGGCCAGGCAGATGTCAGAGTTAGAGCTGGATTGAAACAGCTTCCCCAGGGACACGACTTGTTGTGCAGTACAATCCTCATTCCTATTGCAGGAATGGTGTCCGGGCCCATTGCCGTCGTCATATCTACTGTGTTCAGCTGTTTCTTCATGTCACGTGCAGCGAATCGATTTCGTTGAAGATTGACATCTGTGATTCTGTGGGCATCATGAGGAGGATGAGGTGGCTCATCCGCTCAACACTTCTGGCTCAGGATGGTGCAAATATTAAAACCTTGTCTTGTACACTGATGTGCAGGGCTCGGATATTTGTGGAGTCCTCTCCTCCTGTAAGTTGTTTAATAGTCCATCGACAGTGATGACTGGATGTGGCTTGACTGCAGAGTTTTGATCATATCAGTTTGTCTTGGGATCATTTCACCCTCTCCATCAGATGATAGTTCTGCTGTTAGTAATGTAACCAGTCAAGTGCAGTAGCTTTAGTGGGTTATCATCAGGTTTAGATGCACATAGTTCTGACTCTGACGTGTTCACCCAAACCCCGCACTGAACCATCACTCGGCTTGATGATAATGGTCGAGTGATGGATTATCCTGAGGGAAAAGTTTTGGATTGTGGTTGAATGCAATTCTGCTGCAGCTGCTGCTGAGATCCACAGCATCACATGATAATCCAGTGTGAGCTGCAATATCTGCAAATCAATTCTACTGACTTCCCCCCAGTTCACACCGAGACCCATTCACCAACCAGCCATGTACTCAGTGACCTAACCTGGCTTCTGATGTGAGAGCACATCCAGTTTCATAATCTCATTCTGCTGAGGGTCTCTCCTTGATGTCACACCTCTAATTTGTTACATTACTCAGATACTTTAACATATTAATCTGAATCATTTTCTTTCCTGTAATGCCATCTTCTATGTTTGAAGTGAATGTTTTTCCTCTGTTTCTCTCCCTGACCATCTGTCGTGTCAGTGATGCCAGCCTTATGTCGTTTCAGAGCCAATGAACCTGTGCACTTTGCGTTTTTGTTCACTTCCCAATGTACAGGGCTTTGTGCTGGACACGGCTTTTGAGCAGATTTGACACACATCTTTGGATAATGTTGAAAAACACAAATTGCTGAATAAACTAAGCAGGTCCAGTGGACACTTCTTCAGAACTAAAAAGGATTGGCATTTTAGTTCCTTGCCAGATGTGGGGGGTAGGTGACAGGGAACTGAGGGTGTGACAACAGATGAACAGGCTTTTAGCTGTGGTGAACGAGAACATGATATAAAATGAGTTTAAATTAAGATGAGAATGGGGATAGGGTTTCTCTCTATTGAGTGCAAGATAAAGAAAACACAACCACATAAAGCCGTATGGAGGCCAGGAGGGAGAATGTTGAAGATGTAGAATTACATAGATCTGTGGCCTGAGATACATTTTCACTGTAGAAATTATCACAGGAATCAGACAAAGGAATTCAGGTGCTTGCCGGCTTATTGGCACTAGTGAGATTTTCATGCTGCCTTAGTATGGTAACATAAAGAAGAAACCAAATGACAGTACGAAGTCTGGGCCGAGGGCTGTTTACCTGCCACTTTTAACATTGTTTCAAATTTACAGTGCTTAACTTTCAATGCTTGTTCTTGAAGTTAGTATCAGATGGAGAGTAGGAGGTTGAGGGGTGACATTATAGAAATTTACAAAATCAGGGGAGGCATGGTCAGGGTGAAAAGCCAAGATCTTTTCCACAGGATAGGAAAATTAAATCATTGAGCCATTGGTTTATGCTGGAAGAGGGAAGATTTAAAAGGGAGGAAGAGGGAACTTCTTTGTTTCACACAGAGGGTGATGTGTTTATGGAATGAGCTGCCAGAGGAAGACTGGCAGATGCAGGTACAGCTCCAACATTTAAAAGACATTTGGACAAACATATAAATGCGAACCGTTTAGAGGTATATGGGCTAAATGCAAGCTGATGGGACTAGTTTCGTTTGGAAAATCTGGCCGGAATGGACAAGTTGGATCAAAGTTTGTGTTTGTATGCGATATGATTGTATGAATATAGAAAGTGAAGGAAAGGGAAGAAAAGATGTGATGTAAGCAAATAGGCAAGAAATATAAAAAAAAGCAGCACGAGCTTTTCCATGTATGCAAGAAGAGTTCAAGGGGTGTGTGTGATCTTTGCTAAAAAGAAAGTCAGGAAAGTATATTGAGGACATTTGGAGGGTGTGACTGGGGAACTGGATACAGGGAACAGACAGATAATTTACACCAGTATTTTACATCGTTCCTCACAGGGGAAGGTGCTGTAAACATCTCAATGGTATTAGCAAAATAATAATAGGAGGCAAGCTGTCTCTAACAGAAGGAACAAGGCATTTCTCAAACAGATAAGACCATCAGCAATTCATAGCTGGTTTTATAAGAAGTGGTCTCAGAGTGGCTGGTGGCTCTGTGTGAAATATTCCATAACTCTCTGGATTAAAGGAGTGATCCAGTGAAACTGGAGACCCTCCAATGTGGCGCCTGTCTTCAAGAAACAAGTGAGACTGAAAGAAGGAACCACTTAGCCTAACCATTATTGCTGGGAATCTGTGAGACTCTGTTATTAAGGAAGGGACTGCAGAACATTTAGAAAAGCTTCACACAGAGTCAGCATGGTCTTGTTAAAGGCGAACTACATTTTGCCTGTAAAATCATGCAAAGTTTTTCTGGAAATCCATGAGAATGTAACAAGTGGCCTTGATAAAGGGGGACTGGTAGACATGAGGCTTTCCAGAGATTTTCCACAAGATATCACGAAATAAAGGTTCTTCGCAAGACAGAAGCTCATATTATGGTGGATAATGCATTAGCATGTGATGACACTTGATAAACACTTAGAAATCGGAGAGTCACGCCTCATCGAACTTTATGAAAAAAAGTATCTACTGGAGTACCAAAAATATCAGTCCGATGACAAGAGATGCTTGCAAGAGCTGTACTCAGCTCCTGACGGCGGAGTTGAGTGCAATATACATTCGAATTTGACGATGACACTGACAACCATAAGGCAGGCTGTTATTAAATGGAGAGAACTCCCAAAAAAGGAGCAGTACAACGGAGTGGTGTGTTTCTGTGTATGAAACAAAACGTCAGCATGTTGATGCGGAAATGTTGGTTCATTAGACTGGTCCCTGGAATGAAAGGATTGAACTATTCAATACATCAAAAATGCTGAAGCAATTATTCATTGTGGTTTAAATGAATGAGGGTGTCATTAATGAAACGGACAGGATGCAGAGGGGGCTTGACAAAGTCGATATTGAGAATGTGATTCCAACCCATTGCAGAGTCTCGAAGTCGGGGATGTAGATACAGAAAAAGGAATATCGATTTCAAACTGAGATGTAAAGAAATGTTTTCTTTCAGAAGGTAGTGAATGGCTGGAATTTCCTAACCCCGCGAGTTGTGGAGGTTGGGTCACTGATTGTATTTACAGATGGGTGGATTGTTTTGTGACATTTCAGGGAGTTGAGGGATGCAAGGGAGCAGGAAAGTGCAGTTGAGCAGTGGAGTAGATCCGCCATGTTCTTCATGAATGACAGCGCAGGTTCCTATTTCTTACGTTCTTATTTATGTTTTTGGAAAATAATTGACTATTTTCCTGGAAGTCACGATGTTAAATGTTGCATTCACAGACAGCAGAGGATTTGTCTGAGTTGACCTTGGGTGGGGCATGGGGGCTGTATTCAATGCGAATCTGGGCCTGTAACATGACCTACATCAGGAGCAGAAGTGACTGAGAGGAGAAGCCTGAAAAGAGGGACTGGGGGAAGGGGGTCACTGCCTGACACAGCCTGGATTTTCCAATACATTTGCCAAACTACACCAAACCATCGAAGTGGCCTCAATCTGCTCCTGCACAGTAGGACCGTAGGGCTGAATGGAACATCAGAACATAGGGCTGACAGACACAACTGGGCCATTCAGCCCTTTGACATTATTCACCCAGTCAGTAAGGTCATGGTTCATCTCATTGTGTTCCCAGCTGCACTTTTCTCTTATCTCACAATGATCCCTGATTCACCAGTCTATGGAAAATCATACAAAGTCAGCCTCGATATAATATGAAGATTCAGCCCTCCCAATCATCTGGGTGAGAGAATTCCCACTTGAATGAATTCCCACTTCGTGAATTTCTCCTCGTTCCGGTTCTGACTGAGGTTGGAGGGTGTCACTGTTTTCATTTCTAGTCCCACTCCTCCACTGCTCACCACAAATTTTGAATGTAACCAGGTTGGCAATATGACCGATGATAAAGGTCTAAGACTGGATCAGGTTCAGTTATCAGAACAAGCCAGTTGGATTTCTTCAGTCAGCCACAAGTAATTGACAGAACCAACTGAGGAGTATGATGGATATGTGGTTAGCACTGCGGCCGCACATCACCAAGGAGACGGGTTGAATTCCAACCTCAGATGATTTGAACATTCTCCATATATCTGTGTGGATTCCCTCCTAATGCTCCAGTTTGCTCCCAGAGTACACAGATGTGCAGCTTAGAGTGGTTTGGCCATGCTAGATTGCCCTTTGTTGAGAGAGCGTCCCCTTCATGGTAAACTCTGTCAGTGTGGGGGAATTGAACCTGCGCTGCTGACCTCCCTCTGTATCACAAACCAGCCATCCAGCCAACTGAGTGGGAGACTATGTAACTGTTACAGACAGAAACAGGTACAGGCAAAGGGCAAGAGAAACTTTCATAACAAGGAAAATGGTACAATTGAGATAACGATCAAGATAACAGCTGAGGATAGAACGTTCTCTGCTCAAAATTGTATTTCATAACGGGACAAGAGTTTAGAAGCATTGTTTGGCTGAATACAATAAAGTGAGACAAAGTGAAATAGCCAGAATTACTAATTGTGATTGGATATAAAATAAGTGCATAATTTTGCAGGAACCCAGGCAGTTGAATGACTGAAAGTTCCTGAACCTGAAAATGGGAATTCTTCGGAACACTATTTGCCATGCTCGGGGTCAACTGTGCAGGGTGGCTCCAAACTGAGGAAGTTCATCAGTGTGCCCAATGGCCTTTGAAAGATGACACCAGTGTCAGTGATCATAGAATTGCCAGAGACATCAGTACGATGGTGAGTCCCTCGAGCCATGTTGGGTTGGAGAATCGGGGTGGCATTGAATGCGAGAAACACTATGAGATTGAGTGGTTAGTTAATGAGCTGAGTTTGATAAGATAGCACCATGAAACTAGTTCAGTCTGGTACAGACAATCCCTCTGTCACACTCAATAAAAATGTCACTGAGACAAACTATTGTTAGATTCAGCCCAATGAGTCGAAGTCTCTGCTGACCCTACACCCAGTTACAAAGTTACAGAACAAATGTTCATCTAAAACTCGCCCTCATCTTTATTGACGCCAACATCCCCTTCACCTATCATTCCTAGGAATACTGGCTCATGTTGCAGGATGCTGTCGAAATGTCTTCATTTCAGCATTCTGAAATCTGTGATGTTACATGAAATTGTCTCTCAATCTCCCTTTCGCTTTTTTCCCCAAAATCCATTTGATTGTTGGTAGTTAAACTGATTTCCCCGCCATCTCTCTCTGGCAGGAACTAGAGAATATGGACTGGGCAATAAGGACTCTGTATCAGAATGATCATGTAACTAGACGGGTAATTCAGAGGCACGGGCTGTGACTCCAAGGCAGTGTTTAAAATCCTACCACAGCCGATGACAGAGCTAAAATTCGAATGACAAATATTGGAATAAAACCTTATTTCAATCATGGAAACCAGAAACCGTTAAGATTAATTTTCATTATTTCCCTGATAGTCTTTGCTAAAGAAACTTAACATTATTACGCAGTGTGAACTCAGTGGGACTTCAGACCCACAACAACATTGTGGGTTCCATTTTGTCCTGATAAATGGCCGCGTTGTCAAGGACAATTAGTGATGGACAACAAATGCTGCCCTTGCCCGTGATGCTGGCATCCCGTGAAATAACAGCTTTAAAGGTGAAACAAAGCAAGGAACGGTGAGTGCTAGAGATCGAAAATAAAATTCTCCAGCGTCTGAAAGTATTGGAGAATCTCACAGCTATGGCAGCCTCTGTCAGGAGAAATGCAGATAACCGTTTGAGTCCAGTAACCCTGCTTCACAACTGAAAGCAAACTGGGAAATAATATTATTTATCCTGGTATCATTGATGGTTGGGTTGGAGAGAGAGGTGGGGGCCAGGTGTAAATTGAATGGATGGAGAAATGGCCAGAAAAAGAGAGGAAAAGAAATAAAAAGTGAGCAAAGGGTTTGCTGATGATGAACTGAAAGGAAAACAAAATGGTAAGTTATTCTCACATTTCCCCGTTTTCCCATATTCCTGAATATTGCATCCATTTAGATTTGTCCCTGTTTAAAGCGAGTTAGGTTCCCTGTACCTCTCTTCTCTGAGTGTGATGATCAAATCCATTAGCAATACTGGTGCTGCCCTTATAGTTGCTGAGATATGGAGAAAGGTAATGTTACATTGTCAACTGATTCTTTGGAGAGAGAAACTGTTAGTGTGGGAGTGTGCAGAGATGTAATGGCTTTCTCAGCCAGGAAGAGAAACTCAGGAGTGGAAATAGTTTTCAACACAGAGCGCGTGCACGTTCCGTGTGGGGAATTGACTTGTTCCCGTCATTGGAAAATCAATGGAGTTTCTGTGGATGCTTATCTCGGGTTTGTATTGTCAGCTGCAGGGTCTGGTGACCCCACTCTATACACTGCATTTACAGAGTGTCTGGGTCCATGGTAAACAAATGGAGATGGGGCTCCACAGAAGGGAAGCTCTATTAATAGGGAGGTGCAGGACAGTGCATTATCTTTCCTGGGATTTCCCGGGACTTTTGTCTAAGCTAGAATAGGTATCAGGTATGAAACCAGTCCGCTCCTTCAGTATACTGTGTAGCCTCACACCAGTGACAGGACTGTGCTGATGTTCACCACGAATTCAACTGGATTAATTCTGGAACTTTTCAGGCAGGAGCGAATAACATATCCATCATCACCGGAGTGCAGTCCTCCGATATATTCACTGGCTGACAGAACCCATCTCTCTGCTGAGAACAATATATTGTGTCCATCTCTCTGAGGATGATACAGAAAGAAACTTCCAGAAATACAAGGGTACAGAGTGACTGGTGAAAATGAGGAACAGTAGGACATTAGAATGAATAAAAGGTATGCCTTTCAAAATCTCATCCGATTTAAGGTTGGTATTGTGCTGCATCTGATGAGCTACATCCCAGAGTATTGAGGAGGTGGCAGTGGAGCGAGTGAAAGAATTTACTGATTGTTCTTCAATGCTGGTTAGATTCTGGAAAGGATCCTCCAGACTGGAAAGCAGCTATTGTACCGAGTTAAAAATCACACAACACCAAGTTATACTCCGACAGGTTTAATTGGAAGCACACTAGCTTTCGGAGGGACGCTCCTGCATCAGGTGATAGTGGAGGTCTTGATCGTAACAGAATTTATAGCAAAACTTTACAGTGTGATGTAACTGAAATTATACCTTGAAAAATTGATTGTCTGTTTAGCTTTTCATCTGTTAGCATATAGTGATAGTTTCACTTTGTTCATGTGTAAATCACAAAACTTTTTTTTAAAAGTTGTATTCTTGGGTTAGCTGTTAACAATGGTGATAGCTAGACAATATGTTGAAGGTGTTGGCCTCCTGTGTTCAATCTCTATGCCTTTTGATTCTCATCTAAAAAGTGAGATAACAGAGTTTTACATCAACTCATGCAGTTTTTGAGCTCAGAGTTCTACATGAATGCATGCAGTTTTTGAGCAATGTACAATGTGACCCTGCAACACCTTCAACATATTGTCTAGCTATTACCATTGTTCACAGCTAACCTGAGAATGCAACTTTTAAAAAAACAGGTTTTGTGATTTACACTTGAAAGAATTGAAATTATCACTGTATTCTGACAGATGAACGGCTTAACAGACAATCAATTTTTCAATGTATAATTTCAGTTACATCACATTGTGAATATTTGCTATAACTTCTGTGTTACGATCGAGACCTCCGCTATCACCTGATGAAGGAGCGTTTCTCCGAAAGCTAGTGTGCGTCCAATTAAGCCTGTTGGACTATAACTTGGTGTTGTGTAATTTTTAACTTTGTAAACCCCAGTTCAACACCAGCATCTCCAAATTATTGTAAACCTAAATATTTAAAACAGGACGGAGAGAGCAAACAGCAAACTAAACAGTAGTTAGCTTGATGTAAGCTGTGAGAAAAACATTGGGACCTTTTGTGAGGAATGTGACAACTGGACACTTGGAAAATATTGACATGATTCGGTAGAGTCAATCTAGATTTAGGGAGATTAAATGATCTTGATCTTTGAGAAACCTGCTGGATTTTGTGGAGGTTGTCCGTTGTAATATCGACATTTGTGAACTAGTGGGGATGAAGTATTTGAATTTTCAGCAGACGTTTGACATGTTTGAATAGGGGTGAGTGGGAATGTTAGAGTCCATGGGCAGATAGGGGTGGAATACACTGAATGTAGTAAAAGTTGCATAATCAAGAGAATGAAGAGAGTAGGTTAATTATCTGGAGTGAGGTTTTGGGGTATCAGAAGGATCAGTGTTTGGGTAATAGCTCTTCGCAAGATAGAAAATATTTCAGATATGAACAACAAATATCATAATTCACATTTATGTTCATTAAATATTGGGAGGTTGGGAAGTGCTGTTGTTGAAACAGACCTGAATGTGCTTGGTCATAAGTCATAAACAGAATTTTTACGCAGCAGGAAGTAAATGATATGTGGCTCATCATGCAAAATGATAAAAATATCAGAGTAAATGTATCTTTCCTAATAATAGTGTTTTGTTGAGAGACAGTGAGGTGTATTGTGTACAGGCTTAATCAGCTTTATAAATAATGATCTTATCAGCGATTCAGTCCAAAGGGGTTTTACCAAACTAAACCCTGGCATGATATTACCATGAGGAGAATCTGACGAGACTTGTGCTTAATAAAGTGTGTTAAGGTGTTTGTGAGTTTATATTTAAAAAAAAGTGCTGAAGCACATTGAGTGTTGAAGATACAAAATTGCCTTATTAGATCAATTAAAGGAATGCACAGACAAATTCACATTTCCTATGTATTGGAATGCAAATATATCCACTGTAAACATATTGGCTGGTGCCTGTTCCAGTCGAGAAGAGATCTGCACCGTAACAGCATGTAGATTATGGTTTTAGAGGGTGGTGGTGGTGGGAGATTCAGCCAGTTACAGTATTGCAAACGGACAACGCAGAAGAATCATTTAGCCTGCGATAAGAAAACATGCATCATTCTCCCTCACTACTAACTTCACGAGAGCAATGGGTGATGGGAGATGTGGTCAATAGCCGGCAGTGCCAACATTCAATCCAGTCCAGTAGTTTTTGGGAACTGAAGGAACCATACTGAAAGAGGTTAAATGGAGCTGTTTGTTCAGTGACTGTGAGTGATGCTAGTCTCCATGGATCCTAGCTATGTCACTGGATGTTTTCCGTCTCCTATTAGTATGGGGTCTCTTGCAATGGTTTATGTCATTGTAGCAGCAGATGCATTAACATTAGCTCAAACGGATCAGCAGCTGCAGAGACAGAAAAAAGGAGATGTAAACATCTGAGAATAGTCTGGAATGATCCATTCATGGATCAGAATCTGAGAACATTCGACTGGAATGCTGCAACAATGGACAGGAGTTTATCCGCAGGTCTTTACTATTTTTCCTGGTCTTGGTTTCCATATCGGATATGGGGTGCACTGCTGATTATCCAGGCGGGTTACTATCCTATCCTCGCTATTGTTGGTGTTCCTGGTAAGTTTCTTCCTCTCTATCCATTTATGAATCTCTTCAATCATGGCGAACTTCTTTGCTATTTCTGTTATGAATATTTGACAAAGACGGAAACTATTGTCTTCAGTTTCAAATGCAAATTCCATTGATTACCCACAATTTCAGAACCGCCCACACCCCCGCCCTCACTAACATCTGAGAACGAGACTGTTCACTACACCAAATTTAAATAAATAAAATTCATTTATGTCTCGTTATACTGTCCATCACAAAACCTATCCACTACCAGCTCGATTATATGACCAGGCACCATCTCAGCTTCAACGCTGACACTTAATAAACCATTAACTATGCTTTGGTAAAATTCAGACGTTATGGTTACGCCTCTCCTCTAAGCACTCTTTCAGTTGCAAATATTTCGATCACAACTTTGTTCTTGTCTCTAAAATAACTTAATGACAGTAACACTCTCTCAGAGCAGTAATGTCGGAAGAAATGTAATTCAGATGCACAGGTTATTACACAGAAATACACTGTTCGCATCCTACCACAGACGATGTCAGAAAGTAAATACACAAGACAGGAACTGAAAGTAACAACCATGACGTTTCCAGAATTTTGTCTATATGTTTATCTATTTCACTGATGTCCATAGGTAAATAGATCTTGCGTTATTATCTGGTCTGTCTGAAGATTGATGTGAGACTCACAGAAATGTGCTTTGTTCGGTACTGCTTGAAAGAACGATCTCACAGTAAATGACATTTGGTTAGGTCAACAAATGCTGCCCCTGTCAGTGATGCAGACATTCCAAGTAATAACAAAATTAAAGGTTAAATAAAGCAAAGAATGATGCAACAGATCAGAAACAATAAACAACGAGAAAGTGCCAGACAAACTGAGCAGATTTGGCAGCCCCCTCAGGTCGAGAGAAAAATAGAATTGGCAATTTGATTCTAATGACCATACATCAGAACTGAATACATTTGGGAAATAGCGTGTTTGATGTTGGTGACACCGACTTCTGTTATGAAGGGGAGACGGACTAAGTCGAATAGATGGAGAAAGAGAGAGATGGAGAGAAAGAAGCAAAGAGATTGTTGATGATCAGATGGTATGGAAATAAAAAATGAAATTAAACCTTACTTATGTTTCTCCTGTTCCATATTACTGATAATCATGACCATGTAAGGTATATGCCAAAGTCCCTGTTTAAAGTTATTTATGTGTGTTTTTCTCTCTTCCCTGAGTGTGATCATCTTCCTTTATTCATTAATGGGATGCTAGCCCAGTATTTAATTACCTTTCCTCATTATCCTTTGGAAGGAGTTGGTGAGCTGCCTTCCTGACCCGCTGCAGTCCGTGGGCTGTAAGTAGTCAGTGCTCAGGTCCATGCGGTTTCATTTCTTTGAGGCCTTTGAAGTAACTGATATAACTGAGTGGATGGCCTGGCTATTTCAAACTGCAACTGAGAGTTAACCACATTGCTGTGGATCTGGAGTCACATGTAAGCCCGACCAGCTGAATATGGTAGATTTCCTTTCCTGAAGGGTATGAGGGTGCTAGGTAGGACAATCGACAATGGTTTCATTGTTTCATTTGATTCTTAATTGCTAAATATTTTATTGAATTCAATTTCCAACATTTGCCGTTGTGGGATTCGGATCCGGTGTCTGGGTCATTACCTGATTCCCTGGATTAATATTCAGAGATAATACATCTCGATCATCGCCTCATCAGTATCTCCAATCAACTCCAATGGCAATAGTGATGTTGTTGGTGTGACTTTGCTTCATAAGGCAAATAAATGATTGGCAAAAAAATGCCATCCTTTTCATTTTGTATTTATGAAAAGGCGAGATGATGGGAAGTGCTCTTGGTGAAAAGGAGCTGGATGTCCTTGATCGGGGCACTAACAGAATTCATACAGAGTAGTCGGGTACTGGCAGGTGGGATTAGATTGGGTTGTGATATCTGGTCAGCATGGACGGGTCTGTCTGAAGGATCTGTTTCCATGTTGTGTATCTCTATGACTCTATGACTCAGCAAGTAATCAGCACAATAAATGAGTAGTATCGTTCATTACAAAATGATTAAAGTATAAGTGTGAAGACACCGTCCTGCAGTTGTGGAGTATACTTGAGACAGTATTTTCTTTCATTTATAATCAATGATCTCCTTGCTATGCAGAGACGATGTAATGGAGATTCACCAGACTAATCCCTGCTGTGATGTTACCATGAGGAGAGTGTGAAGGAAATGAGTGTTTAATCTGTAAACACACAAAAATAATAAAACGTGATTGTATTAACACTGGAGTGTTATGAATCAACACTCATTATTTCCAAAACAAAACACGAATAGCATTAGATATGACATGTTTTCCATGATATGTGTCTTCACATTTGGACAAATATATAGGTAGGAAACATTGCGAAGGATATGAACCAAGCGCAGGGTAATGGGGTTAGCATGGACGGACATTTTGATTAGCATGAACCAATTTGTGCTAATGGGCGTGTCTCAGTATAGGATTCTATGACTCTATGATATAATTTACAGAGCTCTATGGAAACCCCATGGTGGTTGAGAGAGAGCTCCAGGTTCGGAATGAACTCTCACCGTCTGGATGTACAGTTGGTGTGTGACCCTGCATTGAACGTCATGTTGTTCACAATCTGTCATCAGCCACACTCTGATAGTATTAGCCATTCCCACCAGCTTCTGACCTCCATACAGAACACTAGCCTGTCTTCTCTGTCACAAACCAATCCTTCTTTTTTGCTAAAAGCTGTTCATTGGCTCAAGTAGACTCTGTCCTTGATGTTTTTCAGAGGGACAATAAAACGGGGCCAGGTTATGATCAGGCACGAAAGGGATTTTCAGCGGCCTTTTAATTATATGTAAACAGATGAAACTACTGACCAAAGTCGTCATGCTTTCGAAGTGACCTGTATAATGAACGGGGAGTTGGCCGGTCTTTTAGCTGAGCTAGCTGAGTTGAACTGAGCTGAGCAGTTTTCAGTTGAGTCTTGAACTGGGAATTTCAACTGAGAGTTGTGTGGAAACTCTCTCTCTCTTCTGTCCTTCAGCTTCAGCCTGGAAGCATGCATTCCATTATAACGTTTTTTCAAGGAAGTTTGATTATTGGGACTGTTGTGTGTATTTGGAACAGCATAATTAAGTCTAGCTGGTTAGGTTGAATTCTGTAGGGGTTCTTTATTCTGTTCATTGTGTTTCATTGTGTAATTTTGTGAATAACGTTTTTGTCTGATTTAATATCTAGTAGTCACCCTAGCTAAATTATTCTGGTTAATTTTCATTGGATGATTACCAAAACAAACTGCAAAGTTATGCTCTGGGCTGCTTGCTTAAGAATGTTTTGAGTGGTCTAGCCTCGTCCAACACATGCTGGGGGCTCATTGCTGGATTTTTAACAGTGAGTAAGTGTCTTTATTTCGGGTATTAGTTTGATTGGGTTGACAAAGCTTAGAATAGTAATGGCTATTTCAGTCGCCAAACGTTTCCTGGGTGTTCATGCATTGACTTTGGAAATTTTACGAAAATTGAATAAGACCAAATTGCAAGAATTAACGGAGAAGCTGGAATTGGAACTGACTGCATCTGCAAGGAAAGGAGAGATAATTACAGCAGTAGCTCGTCAATTAAACTTGCTGGAGAAACCATCAGAATCAGAGATGGCAAAAATTCAGTTGCAAATGAAACATCTTGAGTTAATGTCAAGAGGTAAGGAATGGGCGGCCAAAATGAAACATTTGACTTTCGATAAAATGCAGAAGAGGGGGGCAGGGGGGAAGAGCACAGCAGAACAGAGAATAAAAAGAAAGAATGACAACAGGGGACAGAGAAAGAGAGAGTTTTTGAATAGCAAAAACTGACACTTAACAAGGAAAATCAGTGTAAAAGGCTGGAGATAACGGCTGAGGGTACGCTTAGTTAGGAAGAGAGTGAGGATCAGCTAGCCCCTGGTAGTCAGAAGCCTAGTGAGAATTTGTGTGAGTATGTTCAAGCATTGCCTCAGTTTGATGAGAAGAATGTGATGCCCTTTTCATCCCATTTAAAAAGTTGGCTTAACAAATGCAGTGGCCAGAGGCAATGTGGGTTTTGTTGATCCAAACGAAACTTGTAGGTAGGACTGGTGAGGTATTCACATCCCTATCAGAGGAGGTATCTGGGGAGAATGAGAAGGTTAAAAAATAACATTTTATCTGCTTAGGCAACCTTTCAGGAATCTAATGAGGGATACTGGTCAAACCTACACTGAGTTTGTAAGGATCAAACAGACTAATTTCGATAGTTGGTTAAGAGATTTAAACTTCAAGCAAAGCTCTCATGCCCTTCGAGAGTTTAGCACTTGGAGCAATTAAAAATTTCACTGCCTGAAGTAGTGCAAACTCAGGTGGAAGACCAAAGAGTGTAATCAGCAAGGTTAGCTGCTGAAATGTTTGATTATTATGAACTGGTCCAAAAACTTGGTTTGGCTTCGAGAACCAGTTCTGGTCTCTGAGGGAGAGAAATTGGAGCAAAGAGATATCCTCACGTGCAAAGGGAAAGGTAGATCACAGTGTAGATCATAAGGATAATTTACCATCGTAATAAAGAAAACCTTGGGGGGGGGGGGGTGCGTGGAGGGAACAACGAAGTTAAAATACTATGGTGTTTTAATTGTAATAAACTGGGCCACGCAAAATCACAGTGTTGGTGGGCTGGGAGAAAACCAGATGTAGGATAACTTGACAAGCCTGGAAGTTTTGTTAGACTCGTAACAAAAAGCATAAGGGTAGGTAGGCAACTGTCTCAAAGTGTACAAGATGATAAGTGGACGTGCCAAATTTGCATAAAAAAACTTGCATGAAAGGGTAAAGTTTATTCACATAGGCCAGGAGTAATTGGTAAGGCAGTCCAATATTAATTGACACAGGATATTTTCAGTCTGTAATGCTGAGCGGTGAGGCTTTATGCTCTCTTGAGAGACTATTGCCAGAAAATGTGCTGATAGCAGAAATTCATAGTGAGGCAAAAAAATGCGCAGTTATGTAAAGTGAGGCTAGAGAGCCCAGACAAGAGTGGAGAGTATTTGGCAGGAGTACTGGACCACTAACTCTCAGCTCCAGGAATAAAATTTGTCCTTGCAAATAATATTAATTCATTGGTAGGCGTGCTGCCTACTCTAGTTGAAAAGCCAGTGGAGATGCAGGCAACTGAAGACCTGGAGGATGTTTATCCAGGAATTTCCCATGGTTGCGTGACCAGAAGATCACAGATGCACAGGTTTAAGCTGTATAAAGGCACAGACAAGGAAGCTGACGTAGAGTTATCCGAAAGTTTCTTTTTGATCAGATAAGTGGAACAGAGAAGGAGCAAGTTGGAAAACATGAATGTATTGTTAGCTCTGCTAAACTGATTGAATTACAGCAGAAAGTTGAGGAGTTACAAAAGTCATATCAAAAATTATTTAGCAAGAAAGAGAATAAATGTATTACTGTGTGTTAATACTTAACATCATGATGTCTTAATGCGGAGATTAGCACACATTGAAGCAGATCAGACGTGGGCACAAATTCATCAAATTGTTTTGCCTGTTGGGTATAGAAAGGAGGTGCTGCGAGTGGCACATGAGCTACCACTTGGAGATCATTTCGAGGTGAGGACGTTACAGGCTGGAATACAAATATATTTTGACCCGCCTGGACGAAACAAAGATGGAGTTGAATATTCGAGTAAAAAATGAGGTCTGCAGATGCTGGAGATCACAGCTGAAAATGTGTTGCTGGTCAAAGCACAGCAGGCCAGGCAGCATCTCAGGAATAGAGAATTCGACGTTTCGAGCATAAGCCCTTCATCAGGAAGGGCTTATGCTCGAAACGTCGAATTCTCTATTCCTGAGATGCTGCCTGGCCTGCTGTGCTTTGACCAGCAACACATTTTCAGCTGTAGTTGAATATTGCCAGGCGTCTCAAACATGTCACACAGGCAGTAATAAAACCTGCAACTTGAATACCCATTCCAGCATTTGAGGTGAGCTGGGAGAAAACCAGATGTAGGATAACTTGACAAGCCTGGAAGTTTTGTTAGACTCGTAACAAAAAGCATAAGGGAAGGTAGGCAACTGTCTCAGAGTGTACAGTATGATAAGTGGCCGTGTCATATCTGCATAAAAAAAACTTGCATGAAAGGGTAAAGTTTATTCACATAGGCCAGGAGTAATTGGTAAGGCAGTCCAATATTAATTGACACAGCATATTTTCAGTCTATAATGCTGAGGGGTGAGGCTTTATGCTCTCTTGAGAG
The DNA here is from genome assembly GCF_020745735.1 of Hemiscyllium ocellatum. Classification (NCBI taxonomy): domain Eukaryota; kingdom Metazoa; phylum Chordata; class Chondrichthyes; order Orectolobiformes; family Hemiscylliidae; genus Hemiscyllium; species Hemiscyllium ocellatum. The sequence continues at coordinate 400,825 of NW_026869091.1, read as the reverse complement.
ACTATTGCCAGAAAATGGTCTTGATAAGACTCTCAAGAGTCTTGATAGATTGTGTAGGTCTGCTATCTGAAACAAAAAGTGGGAATAATTATTTATTAACAATAATGGATGTGTCGATTAGATTTCCAGAGGCAGACCCATTATGCAGCATCACAGCTAAAAGAGTTGTCGAAAACAAAACTTATTGTTTAACTAGGTACGGACTACCAATAGAGATCCAGTCAGATCAAACCTCACATCCGAGCTATTCAAGCAGGTGATGGATAACTTTGGAATAAAGCAATTCAAATCTACTACGTCGTATTCGGAATCGCAATGAACATGAGCGAAATGGCATCACACAGTGAAGACCATGTTGAGGGTTTATGGTCAGGATAATGCAGTTGTGATAAGGAAATTCCTCTTGAACTATTTGTGATCAGAGACGCACGGAATGAATCGACCAAATTCAGACTATTTGCATTAATTTGTGGGCATGAAGTAAAAGGGCCATTACCATTGGTTAGGGAGAAATTAATAAGTCAGAATTCAGAGACCACCCATTTGGACGATGTGTCAAATTTTAGGGAACGAGTAAATAGAGTTGGACAGTTGGCTAGACAGCATTTAAAAGTATCGCAGCATACAATGAAATAGGAAGTGGATAAGAAATGACAAAGTCGCAATTTTGCAATTGGGAATAATGTATAGGTGTTACTTCCAGTATCAGTTGAGCCTTTAGAAGCCAGTTTTAATGTACCTTATCAAATTGGGAAGCAATTGAATGAGGTGAACTACTTGGTCTGGACTCCAGACTGGAAGAGATCTCACAAAGTGTGTCATGTGAATATGCTGAACAGGTATTTTGATAGGGAGAGAAAGCAAGACGATAAGGTGTTAATGCTTACAGCACAGAAGGAAGAAACAAGTTCAGAGGATTCTGAATTGGACATTCCTCAAATCAAATTGAACAATGAGAAAGTTGTCAAAAATTGGGATAAATGACTGAGTTACCCTCCACAAGAAAAACATAGTGACCTGAAAGAGTTATTATGATATTGTGGAGAGATATGCGGAAATAAACTGGGAAGTAAGAACATAATTGTGCACGATGAAGACGCAGGAGATGTTGTTCCAATTAAGCAACATCCTTAAAGGTATTCCGCTCCAAGATGTCATAATCGAAGTGAGTTACAGTGATTGGAGCTCATGTATAGCCACGGTGCCAAAGCCAGATGTTACCCAGCAGACATGTGTGGACTATCACAAAGTCAACTTCATTACAAAGACTGATGCATATCCAATTCCATGTTTGAAGATCTGTGTCGGAAAGGTGGGAGAAGCTAATTACATTTCTGAGTTGGACTTGCTCAGAGGCTACTGGCAAGGATCTCTGTCAGAGAGAGCAAAGGCAATTTCGGCTTTCATAACGCCAATTGGATTATATTAGTTCAAAGTTGTCGCATTTGGTATGTAAAACGATCCAGTCACATTTCAGACACTGATAATAAGGTCATTGCCTGATTACCCAACTGTGTGGTCTACGTTGATGACCAGGTTGTTTTTAGTCATTCATGGAAGGAACATTTACAGCATTTATCGGACTTGTGCGATCAACTTCAGAAGGCAGCTTGGTGGTAAACCTAGCTAAAAGTGAATTTGAGAAAGCCTAAGTCACGTTCCTGGGTCACGTTATTGGAGATGGACCAATGGCCTCATGAGATACAAAAACGAAAATAGTTTGGGAATGTTCCACACCATCGACAAAAAGAAAACTGCCACACTACGGTTCCTGGGATTGACTGGATTTTACTGAAAGTTTGTGCCAAACTTTAAGGAGTGTAGCTGTTCCACTCACCGACTTGTCAAGGGCAAGACCTCTCAGTGGACAGAGGACTGTCGAGAGGCCTTTTACAGCCTCAAGACTGTGTTAACACTGCTCCTAGTATTAGCTACACTAGATTATACGAAGACTTCCAAGGTGGCTGTCAATGCCAGTGATGTGGCTGTCGATCCGGTGTTCCTGCAGGAGGATGATGGGGAAATAGAAAGACCCATTGGATATTTTTCTGGGAAGTCGAACTTTCATCAATGGAAATGTTCAACGGTGGAGAAAAAGACTTAAAAGTTAGTGTTGGCATTACACCATAACTGTGTTTTTGTTACCAGCAATGCATCTGAGACAATCGCATACACTGCTAACAACACATTCACATTTGTGGAAAAAAATTAAAGACAAAAATGCCAGACCGTTTAGATGGAGATTGCTGTTGCAGCCATTCAATCTGACAATTGTGCATGTGGCAGGTCGTGAAAACGTGAAAGCTGATGAGTTCTTCATGAGAATGAGATAAGGAGCTGTTCGGTGGTGGGTATACCGTGGCCTGAATTTGCATGTGTTTGTGCATGTTTGAATGTTTACAATTAGTATAGTGTATCTGTCTGTTTGGAGATTACTAACTGGGTTTGGAGGGTTAAAAATGCCGCCACCTTTTGGCATTGATTGTTCTTTTTTTAAGGGGGTGGGAGAGACATGTCACAAAGCAAGTCCCTTTTTTGTTGAAAAGCTGTTCTGAGCTCAAGGAGACTCTGCCCTTGGGTTTTTTCAGAGGCATAATAAAACGGGGCCAAGCTCCGATCAGTCTGGTTTGGTACAGAGATGAAAAGGATTTTCAGAGGCCTTTTGTTTATATGGAAACAGATGAGACTTCAGGCCGAAGTTGTCATGCTTTATAAGTGACCAGAATAATAAACGGAGAGTGGTGAGCTATTTTAGCTGAACTAGCTGAGCTGAGCTGAGCAGTTTGCAGTTGAGTCTTGAACTGGGAAGTTCAACTGGCAGATGTGTGGAAACTCTCTCTTTTCTGACCTTCAACTTCAACCTGGAAGTTTGTGTTCCATTTATACTGTTTTTTTATTGGGAGTTTGCTTATTGGGACAGTTGTGTATATTCGGAATAGTATAATTAAGTCTAGCTGAATAGGTTGAATTCTGTCGTGATTCTTTATTCTGTTCTTTGTGTTTCATTGTGTAATTTTATGAATAAAGTTTTTGGCTGTTTTGAAATCAACTAGTCACCCCAGCTAAATTACTCCAGTTAATTTTCATTATACACTTAGCGAAACAACTTGCAAAGGTATGCTCTGGGCTGCCTGCTTAAAAGTGTTTTGAGTGGTCTAGCCTAGTTCATAACATCTCGGAGATGGAAGATGCCTCCTTGGGACTTGGCACAAACCAATCACTTTCCCTCCTCATGGTCAGCAAGCCACGTTAACATAACACGTGTGTACCATTAGCAATGGAGCCATGAGGAACAACATGGAGCAGCCTGTCTTTGCAGTCTATGCCTCATTGGTTTGTCGTGTTGCAGTAATAATGACATCCTCGTATTTAATATAACAGTTTGGTGGGGCTGAATGGCTTCTTCTGTTCATGTGTCAGTGTCTCGAGGAACTGAATGTCTTCCTCCTGGCCCGAGAGCAGAGGTTCAAGGAATTCAGTGGGCAACCCGTGGATCCTGCCTACCAGCACGTTGTGCTCACTAGGCTCTATCTTCCTGAATTAAAGGAGACAAACAGAAGGCTGGAAGAAAACAGCAAGCCAGGCAGCATGATGAGCTGGGAAAGTCAACATTTCAGATATAACCGTTCTTCAGAACTGGGTTGGGGGGGGAAGGAGGGGGGAGCTGCAGATAAAGAGGGAAGGGAGTGGTTGAGGTGGGGAGATCAGGGAGATGGTGAGTTACGGCTATGTGGGCACAAGTGGTGGGTGCAACCTGGTTGGGCAATGGGAGAGCTGAAAGGCAGGGTCGTTTGGTTGAATGGAAGACCTCCCAGTCACTTCCTATTTCAATTCTCTTTCCTAATCCCTTTCCAACATGACCATCCTTGGCCTCCTCCATTGACACTATGAACCAAACCATAATTTGAAGGAACAAGATCTCATCAGTCACCTGTACAGCCTTCCCCGGAGACTCAACATTGAATTCTCCAATTTCAAATAACCTCCCTTCCAATTCCCCCAACTCCCTTCCCAAGCCCTCCTCTCCCTTCCATTTCCCGAGCAAACTTTGTTCTGCTACCAACTGGATTCGGCCCTCCCATCAACAACTCGCTGATACCTTTTATCTGTGTTCACTTATCCCCACCTCCCCACTTGCCTTTTCCTTCCTCACCCACCCCTTTATCTATAGACCCCCTTACTCCCACCCACAGTCCTGACAAAGGGTTATATCCAAGGTGTTCACTTCTCAAAGTCTTGATGCTGCCTTGCTTATTCTGTTCTTCCAGCTTCCTGCGTGTGTATTTTGGATTCCAACACCTGCTTTTATTTTAAATTGTCTTCTTGTGTAATAGGCAGGAGTGAGTGAACGCATTGCGCCTCTTGTTATCCAACAGATCAGATGGGCGGAATGGTTTTCTTATATTACTGTGAAACCAGCTAGAGTTGCTGAAGGAGTTCCTCTTTCTTTTAATCATGGAAATATTTAGTGCCCAGCAGTGCTTTTGATTCATGTTACCTTTACATTAAATGTTTTCTAGATTTGATACTTTAGTACCTTAGGAGGTGCCTCGTTGTTCTGAACATTGTACAATCTTCACAGAACATCCCAATCCCTGATTGTATCACAGAGGGAAAGACATTGATGAAGCAGCTGAAGATGTTTGTGCCGAAGAAGCTACCCTGAGGATTGCCCACAGAGATATCCAGGGTCTGGGAGGATTGATGTCCACCGGCCCCATTGTGTTCTGAATGATGCAACCAGTGGGGAGTTTACACCTGATTCCAATCAACTTCAATTTTGTTCAGTCTCCTTGACATCTTGCTCAATCAATTACTGCCGCGATGTCAGGGCTAATCACTCTGACGCTACGTTCGTATCTTTTGTTCAGGTCAATAGGCCAAGGTATATGTGTGGGGAGTGTTTCCTTCTCTCAGAGAGTAATGAAAATTGGGACCAGACAGTTAGAGGAGGCCAAATCACTGAGATGTTGGGGGTGTGGGTGTCAGTGTCTATCAGTGATTTTGACCCGTTAGAGAGTCGATGCCTACAAAGAATTGGGCAAAAAGGAGAAATTGCGGCCGTGTGCAGATCGGCCCTGACTTACTGAATGAAAGTGCAGTTCTGAGGGTTCATGTAACCTGGTTTTATTCCAGCATACTCCATAGTCCAGTCACTTTGTGGCCTCTTCCATTTCCTGTGTGACTGACTTCAAGTAGCTGAATAGACTGATGCTGTTGCTGTGTAACTGTATACTGGTGCTGCATGATCTGGTTACAGTTTTATAGGCCCAAGGGGCTTATTGGCCTCCTCCTGTAATTGTACATCAGGCTCCAGGGGCTGAAAAGTCTCACTCTGTTCTGCTGTAACTGAAATCCATATTGACTTAATCTACCGCCCTTGGACAAAGCGAACACTGTAGATGCTGGAGATCAGTGTCGAAAAGTGTAGCACTGAAAAAAAAAACGGCGGGTCAGGCAGCATCAGAGGAACAGGAGAATCGATGTTTTGGACGTTCCTGATGAAGGGCTTATGTCCAAAACATAGATTCTCCTGCCCCTAGAATGCTGCCTGACCTACTGCGCTTTTCCAACACCACATGTTTCGTAGTCTACTGCCCTACCCAAGTCAATCTTCCTGGTCACATCATCCAATTACTTTAAAAACATTGTCAGGCATAAACTTCTTCGCACAAAGACACACTTATTATACCTAATCAAAGCCTGTCTTTATAAATACATGTACATTTTATCCCTCAGAACCTTCTCAAGTAACTTACCTACCACGGATGTTAAACCTACTGGTCTGTAGTTTTGTTCAGTTCTTCTTAAAATGGTGCACACTATTTGCTATCCTCCAATCTTCCGGGACGTTCCCTGTGGTTAATGATGATCAACATTAAAAGCCAGGTTCCCCGCAAATTCTTCTGGAGCCCTTTGGGGTGTTCTTGGATATATCGGGTAAGGACCATGAGATTTATCCACTTTCAAACATTCTAGTACGTCCAAATCTCCTCTACTATGACATGGATCGTCCCTTAGATATCACCACTAACTTCCTCAAGTTCTCAAGTCAACATGTCTTTCTCCACGGTAAACATAGAGTAGAAATATTCGTTGAGGACATCACTCATCTTTTATATTTCCACACATACTTGTCCACATTGGTCTTCGAGGGGTCCTATTTTCTCTCCAGCTATTGCTTTTTCTTTTAATATATTTAATGTACCTTGTTGGATTCATCCTAATCTTCCTAGCCAAGGCTCTTTATTACTCCCTTTTCGCACCATTGATTATCTTCTTCAGTAAACTCCAGTATCTCTTATATACCTCCAGGGATTCCCTTGATCGGAGCTGTCTGTATCTGAGCCACGCCCCAAGTTCGGACATGAACCTGTGTACCAGTTACATCCCTCTCCATAACTATTTGAAAATTAATAGAACTATGGTTACTGGTCCCAAAGTGCTCCCCCACTATTAACTCTGCCCTATTTCCTAAGAAAATGTCGAATTTTGCCCCTTCCTGAGTAGGACACTAGAAATGCTGCTTGAGGAAGCTTTCCTTACGCATTAACAGAGTCTATCTCATCAAATTCCTTAACACTCTGGCCGTTCCAGTCTGTATTAGAAAAATGAAAATCCCCTGTTTTGATAACCTTATCGCTCCTGCAGGTCTCCCCTCTCTCCCTGCATATTTGTTATTCTCATTCCCGTTCACTATTTGGGGGCCTATATTACATCCCTAATCACCTCACCAATCCCTTCCTATTTCTTAACTCCACGTACAAAGCCTCACTGGGTGATCCATCAGTTATTTTATCTCTGATTTCTGCTGTGGTACTCCCCTAAATCATAAATGCTACTCCCCTCCCCTCCTTCCACCATCTCTGTCTCGCCTAAAGCACCTGTACCCTGGCACATTAAGCTGTCAGTCCTATCCATCACTTAGCCATGTTTGTGTAATGGTTATAATATATCAGTCCCACCTACCTATTCAAGCCCTGAGTTCATCGGCCTTACCTGTAGGCCTTCTTGCATTAAAATAGATGCAATTTAATCCAAAAGGCAGTACTTTCTCTCTGTCGTTTTCCAGCCTAACCTTATTATTTCTGATCACTGTATCACATTCCAGCCTCGCACCTGCCTCCCTCCTCTTGAGGACACCACCCCCTGCCAATCTAGTTTAAACCCACCCTTGTAACACTAGCAAAACTGACCACCAAGGTCTTGGTGTCCTCTTCAGTGCACGGAGGGGACGGTAATCTCCCTCTCAGGTGATTTCCAGTGTCAAAGTATTTTTTTTAAAAAATGTTTCTCCTAGCTCTCTGTAATCACGCTGCGGGACCTCGTCCCTATTTCTTCTGGTATCATTTGTGCCAACGTGCATAATGATTTATGGCTCCTCCCCCTCCCCCTTGAGAATGTTCTGCAGCCACTTGGAGATATCCTGGACCCTAGCAGCTGGGAGGTAGCCCACCATCATGGATTCCCGTTTGAGGCCACGGAATCTCCGATCTGTCCCTCTTTCAATCGACCCTCCTATCTTTTACATCCTGTTTACATTTACCCTTTCCCGCTGTGCACCAGAGCCAGTGGTAGTACCACCAACCTGGCTACTGCTGCTTTCCTCTGAACGGTCATAGCCCTCAACAATCCAAAATGGTCTACTTTTTTCGAGAGGAATGGCCACAGGGGATTCCTACACTCCCTGCCTACTCCCTTTGCCATTCTTGGTGGTTATCCAACTACTGTGGCCTGGAACATGACAGGAAGCAAGGAACGCCTGTTGGACTAAATCGTGTTTATTTAAATGCAACAGGACTGACAGGTAAGGCTAATAAACTCAGGGCGATGAACGTTGGACTGGAATATTACAGTCATTAAAGAAACATAACTAGGAGTGTATCTTGGGTGTGGCCACCACACTAAAGCACTTATCTATGAAGTTCTCAGATGACCCTGAGTGCATCTTAAATTAGATTACCTACAGTATGTAAACAGGCCCTTCAGCCCATCCAGGCCCACTCCTCTACACCCAACACCCAGGGCAATTTAGCATGTCCAATTCACCTAACATGTACATCCTTGGACTGTGGGAGGAGACCCATCCAGACAGGGGGAGAATGTGAAAACTCCACACAGTCAGTTCCCCAGGGCAGGATTTGAACGCTGGTCCATGGTACTCTGTGGCAGCAGTGCTAACCACTGAGCCATCGTGCCACCCAGCGTAGCTCCCTATCACGGTCTCTCAGGAGCTGAATCTGGGTGCAGTACCCACAGGTGTAGCCATCAGGGCCGGTGGAAATCTCCCTGAGCTACCACATCCCACAAGAGGAGCGTGCGGCTGCCCTAAATGCCATCTCGACTGATGTAACAATAAAGTGAAAAGGACTTTATTTGAGTTTACCAGTAATTTGTGCTGAGCTCCAGCTCGCCGAAGCCTCTCGTGCCAAAGCCTTATTGCTTCCTTTGCTACGACGGCATGTCTCTCTATCCCTACTCATTTAGTTTTGGTCAGGGAAGGAATAAGGCACCACAGTGATGTTGTGTTTGGGCTTTCCGCACTCCTTGACAACTGGCCCCTGACTACCTGCTCCCCAGTGCAGGCCACTGCTTGGCCTTGTAGAGTGTCTTGCTGAGTTCTTCCTTCTGGTAGTGGTGGCTGTGTCGATGCAAATCCTCACCCCGATAGGTAATCCGTGTTGTTACAGTCCTCTGGTAATTTCTGTCTATTAGTGTTGCGTTTATGAATTCCTGGAATCCCTCGATAGCATTCCAAACTGTGTCTCACACCATAGCGAGACAAGTTGATGTTCTTGTGAATACAGGGCTAATGGAAAAGAATACCATTAGACATAGAGGCAACAATATGTCTATCTGCTCACTGACTCTGCTTTTCCTTCGATTAGTTTATTTTATCTTGATAATCCCTCATTCCACTATCCTGCGATATCCCCATAACACTTGTATAAAAATCTGTTGTCTCATCCTTGAAGATATTTAATGATCCAGCCTCAACAGCCCTCCGAATTTTCTACAATTGTTTCCCTCTCACTGATGTGAGACTTGGTGGTCTTTAATCTAGTGATTTGTTCACTCTATCTTGCATAAACTTCCAAATCTTCCTCAGCTCCTCCAAACTGAAGACCGATTCGTAGGATGTGTTTAACATATTCTCTTGCTCTGTGAACACGCTGTCCCCTGAGTCCCTGATACTCCCATTTTTATCCCATGTTATTCTCTTCCCCTTAATAAACCAAAAAAAGACTGTGGATTCTTGCTAATCATACCCGCAAATGTTTTATCACCTCTCCTTCTGCTGTTCCACTGACTTTTTAAATTTAGACCTCCACTTTCTATATTCTTTTAGGACTTTCATTGACCTGCTCACTTGGTACATGCTTTCGGTTTCTCTTTCCCTTTTCACCCTGTTCGGAACTGCTGTCGACATCTGAGATTCTCTGGGCTTGTTTTCCTAAATTTTATCTTCGGTGTAACATGCTGGGCCGACACTGTCATCAATTCCATTTTAATCAAATGATCCTCCAACCCCCGCCCCACCTTGTTCTGCTACAGTTTCACCCAGAAGCAACTGCGCTTTGGCCAGATCCTGTCATTTTTTACCCATAAAATCTGTCTCCCCAGTGCAAAATGCTTTTATTTTCTAACATTTTTTGGGGTCTTTTCCTTAGCAAAGTCAAAATGTGTGATATCACGGTCACTGGTCCGATAATGCTCTCCCACTTCTGCCTGGAACAGCTGACTGGCTTCGTTCCCCACAGTGAGGCCCAGCACTGCACTGCCCTTTATTGTATCTGCTCTATGTTGATATAAGAAGCTCTCTGGAATAAATTTCAAAACACCTGCCCCCTCTTAAAAAGTTATCATTGCCCTAATGATTGTTTGGAATTGAAATGCCTGAATATAATGATCCTATTATTGTTTTTACACACCTCAATAACTTGGTTATATACCTGCCCCGATACTTCTCTTTATCTGAGGGTCTATAATATATCCCGCGCAGTGTTTCTGTCATGGTTTTGATCCTGAGCTCTAACTACCAAGCTTCATTAAAAGATCCTTTCAAGATATCGTCCCTTCTTACACCATTAACTGACTCCATAATTAATCAGGCAATAACCCCTCCTCTTTTACCCTCTCTCCTGTCCTGACTATCATTCTGTTACCACAGAATATTGAGTTGTCAGCCCCGACCTCCCTCAAACACATCTCAGAAATGACCAAAATGTCACACTTCCACATATCACCTCGTTTCCTTATCATACCTGTCTGTCTGATAATATTACCAGCATTAAGGTAAAGCACATCCAACCTGGAATATATCACCCTGAATACTCTGTATCTCGGAGTTCTTCAGTCATTCATTGTTCGTTATCAACCTGTCCAATTTATGAACCAAAACTGTAACTCTGGGAATGAATGAATATTTATTAAATTTTAATTTTGTTTTTAGTAAATGTGCTCATCAAAAGCAACTTTCTAGAACTGAGCAGTCAGCTCCAGATACCACGAGTTTCTGCTGATTAGTTCACTGTTGAGTGTGCAGAGGGGACAGGCCTCAGTAATGGAGAAAGTGAGGACTGCAGATCCTGGTGATCAGAGTCGAAAATTGTGGCGCTGGAAAAGCACAGCCAGCCAGGCAGCATCTGAAGAGCAGCATGGTCAAGCTTTGGCATCTGCCGTTCCCATGTTTTCCATTCCATAATACACAGGATATTGGGAACCATACTTGCTCAGGAAGGCAGCACTCTACAGAGCCCTGAAATGGAAAGCAATCAATCATTTGGTTGGACAGGGAGTAAACAAGTTGATGTTAAATACAGACAGATTGAAGTACAAACATAAGGATAGATAAATCCCTCGGCCAGACGGGAAACATCCTAGGTTACTACAGGAAGAGAGGGAAGAGATTTCTGTGCCTTTGGCGATGGTCTTTGCATCTTCACCCTACCTTTGAGTAGCATCGGAGAATTGGAGAGTGGCAAATGTTACTCCCATGTTCAGGCAAGAAAAGAGGGATTGTCCTGAGAATGACAGACCAGTCAGTCTTACATCAGTATTGGCCAAAGTATTGGAGAGGATTCTGAAAAATCATAGTTTGATTAGAAATAGTCAGCATGGCTTTGTGAGGGTCACGTCATACCTCACAACACTTACTGGATTCTTTGAGGATGGAATTAAGCACACTATAGAAGGTAGAGCAGTGCATGCGGAGTGCATGGATTTTAACAAGGTGTTTGATAAGCTTCTCCGTGGTAGTTCCATTCAGAAAGTAAGGAGGCATGGTATACAGGGAGACCTATCTGTCTGGATACAGAATAGGCTCGCCAATAGAAGACAGAGGGTGTTGGTCAATGGGAAGTATTCAGTGTGGAACTAGGTGAGCAGGGGTTTTCCGTAAGAATCGGTTCTGGGACCTCTACTGTTTGTGATTTTGATAAATGACTTTGATGATGCAGTGGAAGGGTGGGTGCGTAAGTTTGATGATGTAACACAGATTGGTGGAATTGTGGATAGATTAGATTAGATTAACAAGTGCACACCGACCCGCCGAAGCGTAACCCTCCCAGAACCATTCCCCTAGATTTACCCCTTCAACTAACACGACGGGCAATTTATTGTGGCCAATTCACCTAACCTGAGCATTTTGGATTGTGGGAGGAAACCCGAGCACCTGGCGGAAACCCACGCAGCCACAGGGAGAATGTACTAACTCCACACGGAGAGCCACCTGATGCGGGAATTGAACCCGGGTCTCTGTTGCTGTGAGGCAGCAGTGCCAACCACTGTGCTACCGTGCGGAGGGCTGTTGCAGTTTGCAACAGGACATTGACAGGATGCAGGACTCGGCCGCTAAGTGGCAGATGATGTTCAATATGGAATAGTGGGTTGCGATTCATTTTGGGAGGTTGAATTTGAATGCAGAATAGAGGGTTAAAGGCAGGATTCTTCCATTGTGGAGGAACAGGGGGGTCATATGGCCAATAGCATAGCTCCCACAAAGTTGCTACCCAGGTTTATAAGGTTGTTAAGAAGGCGTTTGATATGTTCATTAGCCGAGAGATTGAATTTAAGAGCTGCGACGTTATGCTGCAACTCTACGGAGCCCTGGTGAGATCACACTTAGAATATTGTGATCAGTTCTGGTTGCCTCGTTCTAGGAAAGATGTGGAAGCTTTGGTGAGGGTGCTGAGGAGATTTATCAAGATGCTGCCTGGACTGGAGGGCATGTCTTACAAAGAAAATTTGAGGGAGCTAGCTTGTTTTCCTCATTGGAACGAAGAAGAATGGAAAGTGACTTGACAGCGGTGTACAAGATGATGAGAGGCATAGATAGATTGAATAGCCAGAGACATTCTCCCAGGGTGGAAATGGCTCTCGAGGAGATATGGTTTTAAGGTAATTAGAGGAAGGTTTAGGGGAGATATCAGAGGTAGGTTCTTTAAACAGAGAGTGGTGGGTGTGTGCAATGAACAGCCAGCAGTTGTAGTAAAGTCAGCTACAATAGGGATATTTAAATGGATAGGCACATGAATGATATTATAATGAAAGGTATGTAGGTTAGTCTGATCTTAGAGTAGGATAAAAAGTTCTACAGAACGTCAAGGGCCAAAGGGCCTGCACAGTGCTGCACTTTTTTGCACTGTTCTATGTTTCCAGTTTCACCCAGCTTGTGGATTCTCATCAATTGTTGAATGTGTGAGGGAGTGATGTGTGTCAGATCAGGAAGCTTTGGAGGGGTGTAAGGCCAACACTTCCAGTTATGGTGTGCATTGTTACAGTCACCTGAAAGCCAATATGACATGTGTGGTTACCTAAACCAGACAGAACCCGTCAATTTCAGTTATTAATGTGATTTTTGGATTGCCGTTTGCTGCTGGTTATTTCACATCCATTCTACTGTGTGACCCATGTAGTAATCTCTGACCATTCACAGAGATGTACAATTTTATTTTGATACTGGAGAATGTGAAGGTGACATTTATTGGATATGGCCTTAGAGGTTTCTTTGTGAGACACAAAGCACTGCAATAGATTGTCAATTTGTTAATGTCTTCACCCATGTCTGGTCCGGGGTGCAGATGTATGGAGTCTGGGAGGCAGGTCAGATTTAATCACCATAGGTAACTTGTATTGTGAGATTCTGGCTCCCCATGTCAACACGACTGTTCTCCGGGCCAGGCTCTGATTGAAGATGAATTTTAAAACTTGGTTGCTGGTCAGCCATTAGTATTTAACCTGGACAACATTTGTACCTACACTGAGACCAGTGATAGTCTTTTGGCAGGTTCTCCCCCTGCCCAAAATGGATTCCAAATTATTTGCTGTGAAGTAATGTGTGACTGATTGCCCTGAACCAGGTTAGAAGCTCAATGCACAGATTTTGGAACAGGCGACTGAATCTCTGTATCACAGACAGCTGTAAGGTCCAATAACTCTATAAATGATTTCAGATCTATTGGAAGCGATTTTCAGCGTAGCTCATTGCATGGTGTTGAGTTTCCTGACCAGAACAATAATCGGATGTTTGTTATATTTCATGAATTGGGCAAAAATACGATGTGAATGATAATCATTCAACTGAACTATAATGTCTTAAATCAATTCTGTTGATTCTAGACTTATGTAACTAAAATATAAACTCCTGTCAAGATTTTCTAACACAGAAATAAAGCATATACATTTTATTTTATCGAAGAAAGATCATAACTCTGGTGGTAATCAGAATTAGATATTCAATGTCAGGATTCAAAGCAATGTTTTGCCACTCCAATATTTTTAAAGTGGTTGGCTTTTGAATGATTTGAACTTATACATTTATATATAATCAATCAGTTTAATTTCTCACTGAAATGTACGATCTTCAGCTATTTGCCAGCAACTTAAAAATGGTAACAATTCAACACGGACTGTGAATATTAAACTAAATAAATTATTTGTGTTATCAAATTTTAGTGAACAATAATTTGAAAACTTCCAATTTTTAAAATGAAGGATGGTTAATATGAAACGTGGAGAGTGAAAAAAAGCAACAAACATAATATTGTGTCAGAGCTTTACAAGGAGTTTTGTGACAAAGCAATCATATATTTGTTTGAGTAATTGGAATACAACATGCAAAATATTTATATTCTGAGTAATAATTAGACTTCATAATGAAGCTGACCTTGCAAGACTTGCATTTTAAATGCTTATGCTGCACCAAATAATCACATGTTTACGAGCATTTACTCAGTGACATAATTGGACACTGACTTTTATTCATACTTGGCACATGAGAGAGTGCAAAACTATAAAGTACAGGAGGAGAACATTGGCCATTATGTATGCATCAGCTCCACAAATGTCTCCCAAGCGCCTCCCATTTGCCAGCCCTCTCTCTGCTTGCCGTTAAATTATTAATTTCCAAATATATATATCATGTTCTCTTTTGAATCTTCATCCACAACTTTCCCAGCCATTCAATTCCAATTCGTAACAACTCTCTAAATAAAGGCGTTTTTCCTTATTTCACTCCTAGCTCTTTTGCTGACAACCTAGAAATTAGAAATCCTTAATGCTGTAATGCCAACTAATTGAGTATTTTTTTTTACTAAATAACGTTTTTGAGCACAGCAATAAATTAACATCTTTGTCTGTTCTGCTCCAGGAGCAACAAGCCTTGCAAGAACTTTAACAAACTAGTCGCTAGGATATATGAACATCAACTGGCCACATGACTCCAACACTAATTTCTTACATACTGATGAGGAAGTACATCACTTTGACTAGGTCTGCATATCCATCCTAGGACAGGCCAAACAGAGGCAAGCACAAGAATTCCTAGAAAAATGACATTGCAACCGGATCTATATCAACAAATACATCAATTTTGACTCCACCTACCACCCTTTGAGTAAAAGGGCTGGAAATGACATCATCGACACAGGAAATTACATTACCAACTCAAGGAAACAGAAACACTTAAATAGAAAGTGGAAGATAACACCAGCACTTCACTGGAGGTTCACTGACTGAGTACAGTCAATGGAACTAACCAACAACTGCCATTAGCTATTGCTTCAGAATATATCTTTGTTCATGGCTGCCACCACATAGAATCATTGAATGAAAATGCGAGCCTGCACCACGAAGTGCATATCCAAAGGCTTTTTAGAAAGTTTGTGGGATTACCGGCTCAATTATCCACCTAGGCAATGCATTCCAGACACATGTCACCAGGGGCTGAATGGCGGCTCGGTGGTTAGCAATCCTGCCGTCGAGCGCTGGGGACCCCGGTTAATTCCAGCTTCAGGTGACTGCCTCTATGGATTTTGCACCTTCTCCCTGTGTCTGCGTGGTTTCCTCTAGGTGCTGCGGTCTTCTCCCACAATCCAAAGATGTGCAGGTTAGGTGAATTGACCGTGCTAAATTGCCCATAGTGCTCAGGGATGTGTACGTTAGTTGCATTAGTCAGGGGTAAATATAGGAGGAGCGTGTTTGGGTAGTTTATTCTTTGAAGGGTCAATGTGGATTTATTGGGCCAAACAGCCTATTTCTACACTGTAGGAATTTTGTATTCTATGTCTGTGGCATTCTCTCAGTTGAAAACAGACTCACAAATCCTTTCTCAATCCCCTGCCTTTCACTTTAAGTATGTGTTCCTTTGTTTTTGACCCTTTGAGTAAGGGAAACAGCTGCAGTCTGTTCATCCTCTCGATTCGCCTTATAATCTTGTACACTTGTACCAGGTTCCCTCCTCAACCTTCCCTGCTGCAATGAAAAATTTAGCCCTTGCCCTTCACAGTCTGAGTACTCACTTGTCTTGTTATTTCAGATGTGCATCCTCTCACATTTATCAGTGTTAAATTTCATCAGCCATTAATCTGGATGTAGAAATCATCTGTTTATATCGTCCTGTAGCCTAACCCTTTCCTCCTCACTGTGAAGCACCCAGCTAATCTTTGAGTCATCCTCGACATTAGTTATCATTCTACTGTCATCCATCTTCCACATTCTCACCATCATCATTTTTGAATATCATAAACAAACCTTGATTTCCTTCCTGTTTTCCAAATGTTATTCACAAAGGAATAATTAAGAATTCCAGTCTCTTGCTATTCTTATTTTGGGGAATTTACAGAGTGATGTAGTTAACACCTATTTTGAGGGAGCTGCAAATAGCATTTTCGACACAGACTTGAATTCACCTTTTACACTCTGCCCCTCAGCATGTCATATTCATAAAGTGTGTACCTAATTTAGAATGAACTATGGTTTGGCAACTTGCACTGGAACATTAGCCTTTTGTGTGGCACTGTTCTTTGTAACAATAGTCAGAACTGAAGAATTTTTCATCAGCAGGCCGGACGCAAACTCATTTCTTGAATCAGCTAATGTGATGAGGATAAATATTTAATTAACTTCGACGTTAAGGACAAACTGCAGGAGATCAAATCATATTCTCATGTCTATCTTGAATTTGAAGCAAATACATACTGTTCAAAAAAATCAAAAATGTTGAGACACCATACCAGGGGAACAAAATGTCATCTGCAATTGATGGAGATGCAGAAATATAGAGTGAATATGCAATCTGAACAATAATTAAGGGATAGAAAAAGAAATACATCAAATCGTAATTTTCAATGGAACCAGATCCCAATTTTCCAGAAGATTGATGTTTTTCACCCAACCTCACCCATCCTTTTGCTAAAGCAAGTTTTTCCCAGTCACTAAAACTTCATTAGCCATTATTCTTCCGCCTTCCTACTCTTTGTTTTACATTCCTACTTCCCTTGCATTAACCCTTCTGCTGCTACATACTCTTCCACTGATGATGTCTCTTCACGTCAATCGTCTTCCACTCTCACAGTAAGTTACCCCAATTCCCCAGTTACTCCCACTTCCACTGGCCATCCCTTGCCCTTTTTGCTTTCCAACTACAGTAATGGGAACTCCTGGTTTCGTGCTGCTATTCGTCATCAGTCAATGATGAGATTGGGATGATTACTGCCCATTCGGAACAGACAATAGTGTGTGTCTGCCACTGTCCAATACACTATAAAAGTATGGTTCTGTTCCCATACAGAGTGGAACTTTTTTTTCTGTCTCTGTGTCACAGCGCTTAAGCAAACAGCCTCATCCCAATAGGACAAACCTCTCCTCAGAATCAGAAGTCCAAGCATCAGTTTTTCCTTAAACATTGTGAGGACAGTGACCACATTGTTCAAACAAGGCGTGTTCGATAATTTTGCTCTTTACCATTTTAACTGATTTTCCAATGTCATTTGAAGTGAAATCAGAGTAACTTCCCTTGCATCAAAGTAATATTTCTCTCATGTAGCATCATTCCCCCTCAGAAAACTGTGGTTAATGGAAATCAGAGGAAATTCTGTGCTGGTAATTTCTTCAATGAACAATGACTCCTTCCCTCGAGCTATTGGGAATGACAAATAATCTCTGCCTTAGCTATTGCCTTCCAAAACCATGCATGGATTTGTCTTATTAATAACATCAAGATACATCAGTTTTCACAGTTTGGTCTAAAGTCTCAGAAAAGTTAGACCTTGCTGGTTGAATGTCACCCCAATGAAATCAGAGCATTACAATAAGATAACGATTCCGATTATTTTCAATCAGTTATTTTCTGAGGACTGGTCGTGCGATGTCAGTGCCACTGCGATCAACATTTTCTCGTTCAACAGCATCACATCGCATTGGCTCAAGGCTGCACCATTCCCCAATTCTACATCATTCTCCAGCTCATTCGCTGTGCTCACCAGATATAGGGGCCCACAAGATGGAATAACTTAGAGATGCCTGTGAGCATCTGGAACCTGCCACCCCACCCATGCCCTGCGCTCTGAGTCCATCCCCTCCCCCAAGCCCACCTCCTGTCGTGTATTCACCTTCCCTCCTAACCTTCCACGCCCTAATGCTGAATGTTCTGCAAAGGTCTCAGCTTTATCCCTCTGTGCCCCTACTTTAATGAATTTCAGGAATGACATAATGTTGAACTCCTCTTCCACCATCTTCTCCTTGGTGTCCATTTCTTTGGACAAGAGTCCACTTGCCATCCCAGAGACCCTTCACCCAGCTCTACCACTGTCCCTCCACCTGGACCCATTCCTCTGGCGTTTACTTGAACTGAATCTGTTCATTGAGAAATTTCCATTTGACACTTGTTGCCTTAATGTCTCTGCATCCCCCTCACACTGTCCAACCTATCACCCTCTGAACAGAATGTATGCTGTTTGCTTCGATCCAAACCTGACCGTGTTATTCAGCTTGCGTCGATAAGGCTGGTGGACTCACCTCTACATTTCAGAGGCTGAGTGCCAATTTTCAGGTACCTCCACATGTCACCTGCTGGTCCATTACCCTACCATGGCACCTCAGGCCATTTTATTAACCAAATCTGACCACATCTCTTCTGGAGATTCCCACCCACTCGCACACCCCCTCACCCCGCACCCCCCCCCCCCCCCCCACCGCGACCCCATCTAACAGTCCCAAATCTGATGGCCCTCAGATAGCAGTGCTCGCTTTTATATCCTCCTGAAAATCCACAAACAGGACTGCCTGGGCAGACCCATTGCTTCAGCCTGCTCCTGCCATACAGAGGAGGTGTATGGATAAACACGTGGGCCCAAGTTATACCTCTTCCTTCATGGGGTACGGAGACTATTCCTTGTTCCATTTCTTTCCACTCCCCCCCATCCACAATACTTTCTCCGATACGTAGATGATATCATCGCTGCTGCTCCTCTCTCTTGTCCCGAAATTGAAACGTTTATCGTTTCCAATTTGCACCCCTCTCTCAGTTTCACCTGTCTATCTATGACTCCTCCCTTCCTTTCCTCGACATCTCTGCTTCTATTTCTGGGGATAGACCAGTCACTTTAAATCCAGTATTAACCCACCAACTCCCACAGCTACCTGGAGTATACATCCTCACATCCTGTTTCCTGCATAGGCTCCATTCCATTCTCTCAGTTCTTCCGTCTCCACCGCATTGCTTCTGATGATGTCAACTTCAGAAATGTGGCCTCTGAAATCTCCACCTTCTTCCTCAACCGAGAATTCCCCAGCACTGTTATCGACAGGGCCCACAATTAGTTCTGACCCGCCTGCTGCATTTCTACCTTCACCCTCTCTCCTCCCTCCTGCAACAGTGTTAGAGTTCTCCTTGTGCTTACCTACCATCCCACCAGCGTTCACATGCATAAGATCATCAGTCTGCATTTCCCCACCTCCAGCGAGATGCCACCACCAGACACATATTTGCCTCCTTTCCCTTTTCCAACTTCTGAAGTGACCATTTCCTCCAGGACACCCTGGTCCACTCGTTATTCACTGGCCACACTTCCCCCACCTCCCCCACCCTACACCACAGGTTCACTTTACTTTCGCCCTGCCGGAGGTGTTACGCTTTCCCATTTGCCTCCTCCCTCCTCACTATTCAAGGGCCCAAAATACCTTCCAGGTGAAGCAGCATCCTACCAACATTTCCCACAATCTGGTCTACTACATTTCCTGCTCACATTGTGATCTACTCTACGTTGGGGAATCTAAAGGTAGACTGGGTGACCACTTCACTTAATATCCAAGCTGTAAGTATGCAAAAGTCCCTGAGTTTCCAGTTGCCTGCCATTTTAATATACCATCCGGTTCCCTGACCAATATCTCTGCGCCAGGCTTGCTGCAGTGTTCCAGGATATTTCAATGCAAGCTGGAAAAACAGCACCTCATTTTCCGCGGGTGGACCCTGCAGCCATTCAGACTCAAAATAATGGTCAATAATTTTAGGGACTGAACTCCTCAATGCCCCCTACCCATACACCAGGTCTTGTTCTCACGTGGCCTTCATTACTCACCCCCTATTGTTAGCTACTCACAGTCTCTATTCAACCTCTGCTGTATATTAATGAACATTTTCAGGGCTACCATTTGTTCTGAAGAAGGGCCACTGAACTACAGACGTTAATTCTGATTTCTCTGCACAGATGCTGCAGACCTTTTGCAGCAACTTCGGATTTTGTTTTAACAATGTCTCACGATGTTTTTGTATCATAATGCAATACGTCATGGACATTTAGAGCCCCGTCAAAGATAGGAACTTTGTAATTTCTCATTAAATGTTCATAAACAAATATTCGAGATTCAACTGAGATAGCAGCTTTGCTTATATCGTTCAGATTATTCAATTTGTCACACTTCAGAAAGAAAAAGTAATTGATAGAGGGAAACACAGCAGGTCTGGCACCCTCTGAGCAGAGATACACAGAATTAACCTTTGATTTCAATATGACTTTTTCAGAACAGTGTCACATTATATTCGATATGTTAACTCTGTTTCTCTCTGCAGATACTTCCTCATCTGTTGCGCTTCTACCATCATTTTCTGTTTGTATTTCATGTTTACATATCACTATATTTCATGTTTCTTGACAGGGCGACATGCTGAGTTTGGTAGCATATGGACAATGTAGTCCTTTCCTGTTCCTATTATAGTTGGTGTGTCTGGGACACACGTATGACGGCCGAAATCTGTTCCTTCTTTAAGATTCAAAGGATAAAATGATATTTTACTGAATATCCTGTAAATCTCAGGAACTCCACTTTGTTTGAAAAGACATTTTACAGGCAGCTGAAATTTCATGAGATAATAGGAATAGATTATTGATGGTGGAGCACTCTGTGTTCTTCGTTGAACTAGATTGTTTACCCCCTCTCCAAACGCTTTGATTACATATCACAGAATTATTTACAACAAAAGTGGGGGAAAACCCAGCCCTTTGTCTCTTCCAGCTTGGAGCGACTATACATCTACTGTTAGTCTCCTGTACTGTCCCCATAGCCCTCCACATTTTGTTATTCGCATCTGCTTTTAATTGTCAGTATCCTGCCAGATATGAGCAATATGATCAATCTCAAACAAAAAGAAAAACAGAACTTAGAGGGCAAGCTCAGCAGGCCTGGCTGTATCTGTGAAGAGAAATCAAAGTTAATGTTTCAGGATCGGTGACCCTACTCAATCTGTATTCCCAATGATTAAATGGTGTGTATATAAAATATAGTTCACTTTATCACATTTAATATTGTCCTTTTAGTTCACATTGTCATTCAGCATTTCATCACCCAAATGTTGGCTGTTTCCTTGTTGTGCATTAGATTTAATTCTGTCTGTCAGAAAGAGGGATGATGACTGGGAACTATCATTGTACTCCCTACAGTCTCCACAGCCACTGCTCCCATTCCGCCCTATCCCCCACCCAATATCACGTTCACTAGAACCTGACTCATTAATTCATAAGTCTAAATGAATATGTTCATGGTAAATATCACTTTTAGTTTTGGACTGAGGCCAAAATGCGTAAAAATACGGTTTACAACAAATAAAACTGCATTTAGAAGTCTGTCAATTTATATAAATAATTACTGAAGCATATTCCCTATGGAAGTTCCACAGTTGCCCTATTAGAGCAGTGAGAGTAACATTCAGAGAAGTCCAGATTTCATGTCTATGTTCAGGGCGGCTGTGCCCAATGACAGTCTGTTCGCTGGCGTTTGTTCCCGTGGAGGATCGATCAGCACAGTAACAACATCCTGGTTGTGATTCTTTTGGGGGTTGGAGGGATTTTTGGAGAGATGGTTACAGCATAGTAAACGGACAACAGAGCAGAATCATGTAGCCTACGGAAAGAAAATATTCTTATTCTCTCTCACAACTGACTTCACTCGAGCAATTGGTGATGGGAGATGTGACCAATAGCCAGCAATGTCAACATGTAGTCCAGTCCAGATATATTGTGAACTGAATGTGCTATATTGAAAGCTGGGACTGTTTGCTCTGACTGTGATTGATGTCAGTCTCCATGCAATGCAAATGTGTCACTGGAGGGTTCCCCCCTCCTATTGGTGAGGGGCTTCATTCGGTGCGCTATCCCACTGTAGTAACTGATGCATCAGCTGCAACAGTAACAGAGATCAATAGCTGCATACATCTGAATCTGAGAATAGCGACTGGAACATTACAACAATGGAGAGGAGGTTTTCCTTGAGTCTTTTCAAGATTTCCCCCTCTTGGGGATTTCTAACATATCAGATATCAGCCGTGCTGATGATTATTCTTGGCGGTGTGGAGGGTGTGCTGCTAACCTATTCTCGCTATTATTGGTGCTCTCTCCCTCTGTCCATTCATTAATCCCATAAACAAGTTTGAACTTCGTTGCATTTGCTGTTGTCTATATTTGTCAGAGGAAGAAACTATTGTCTTCAGTTTCAATTGCAGTCTCCATTCATTACCCATGAATTGCAGATCACTCACTCACAAACATCTGTGAACAAAACTGTGCACAGCCCTGAGATCCCTTTTTGCCCGAAACTGATTTATGTCTCCTGTTCTCTCTGTCACCAAACCTGTCCACTGCCAGCTCCTAATATCCCCAATCTTCATCTCTGTGTCAGTATTGTTGTTCAACAAACCATTGGCTGCACGTTGGTAAAATTCAGACTTTATGTTTCAAGCTCTCTGCTGACCACTTTCCTGATTACAAATATTTTAATCACAAAATTGTTCCTGTCTCGGGCATTACTTCATGATTAGGACAATATATGAATGTAGGAATGTCGCTGGATGTAATTCAGGAGCAAAGCTTATTAAACGAAAGATATTGTTTCAAGTAATTTGTTTCAAGTTCCACCACAGCTGATGACAGAACTTAAATAAAGAATGATAAGAATTGGAATAAAAGTGACTTTCACGAAAAACAAACATAAAAGCAACATTTTGTCTGAAAACCTTCTTCTTTCACTGATCACCTTCGGTAAAGAAATCTAATGTTATTATCCTGTCTGGGTTAATTGTGACTTGAGACCCATGACAATGTGCTTAACTTTATATTGTCTTGTGGAATGGCCTCAGAGTCAGGGCAACTAGTGATGGGACCAAATGCTGCCCTTGGCAGAGATGTCAACATCCCACGGATTAAAATAATTGAAGGTGAAATCAAATAAAGGAAGATTCCGAAAATCTGAAATTAAAGAAAGAAATGCAAAGAAACGAGCAGAAAGTGCTGGGAAACTTTCCTGAACTGAAAGCAGCTGGAAAGGGGTGTGATTCATACCGTTGACAGGGAAATCTGCTTTGAAGGGGAGGAGGAATCAATAGAGAAAGAGAGATAAAGAAGGCAAAAAAGCAAACGCAGAGAATGATGATCAGCTGGGCTGGAAATCAAATGTGAGATTCACCTCACTTATTTTTCGCTTCTCCCAACTTCCTGAATATCATGCCCATGTAAATACAGGTATCCCCCGCTTTTCAAAAGTTCACTTTTCGCCACTTCCCTTTCCGAATGACTTACATTAGGACATTGTTTCGTTAACCAAAAGAAATCCGAACAGGGTTTTCACTTTTACGAAGAAAGCCGATTTTTTTTTTCCCATATAAATTAGTGCGACTGCACTTTACACCATATCCGCTTGCGAACGATTTCGTAGGAACCTTCTGCTTACAGATAGTGAAGGAAACCTATATATATCTAAGATCATGTTTTAAGCAATTTGCTTCCCTCTGCCTGTCCTCGCTAAGTGTGGTCATCTTCTTAAATTCATTAATTAGATATAGGTATCTCTGGCTGAGCCAGCATGAGTTCATTTTTCCAGTTGCCCTTGAGAAGATCTTGAGCTACTGCAGTCCACGTGTTTGATCTGATTTGGTTTCATTTATTTTAGTCAAATGTACAATGGAAAGGTTTGTTTTTATTGTAGTGCAGGCACATGACTCTAAACAAGAAAACAGAGATCACAGGGTCCTTGGACAGAGTGATTCATACAAGGTTACATCTTCACAGGAGGTGTGCAAAGTAAGATCAACAATAGAAAGATTATATTATTTGAAAAGTGAGAGATGTCAATTTGTCAGTCTAATAATGGTAGGGAAGGAAGTGTTCCTGAGCATGCCGGTCCATGTTTTCAAACCTCTGTGTCTCGTCCCTGTTAGAAGAGGATGTAGGAGATCATTACTGTTTTGGGAGAGATCTTTGATGTTGCCAGCCTTTCTGCGACAATGACAAGTATAAGTGGACGGAAGGTGGTCTTCCGTGATGGTCTGGACTGTGCATACAACCGTCTGTAATTTCTTATGGTCCTAGACAGAGCAGTTACCATGTCAGGTCAGTATGCACCCGAATAAATGCTTTGAGTTGCCAGTATGCAGAGCACTGGGAGACGGCCAGTTTCAAAATAGTTAGATGTAGCAATTGGCTGTTAAATGGATACCCACGTT
This sequence comes from Hemiscyllium ocellatum, assembly GCF_020745735.1. Lineage (NCBI taxonomy): Eukaryota > Metazoa > Chordata > Chondrichthyes > Orectolobiformes > Hemiscylliidae > Hemiscyllium > Hemiscyllium ocellatum. The sequence continues at coordinate 376,554 of NW_026869091.1, read as the reverse complement.
CTGGTTGCTGTTTTGACAACAATTGAAATTTAACTGATAATTTTAAATTATGTCCTCGATACCAAAACCTTGCTGAGTATTGCCAACATCGAACCAATGAGCCATCACCTGCTTCAAACGAAAAGAAAAGCCATGACCATCACAACGAAGAAGAAAGAGACAGAAACAAAGGGAAGGAGAGAGACAACACAGCGAGGGAAACAGATGGACAGTCAGTCAAAGAGAGAAAGGAAACAAAACAAGGAAACAAACAGTCATATGTGCAGGGAGAAGGGAATGGAATAGGTTCAGGGAAAGAAACAGAAGACAGGGAAAAAGGAAAACACAGGGAAATAGGCAGTGTGAAGAAACAATGAGAGACAAAGGTCACAGGGAGCTGGGGATAGGGTCAAGGGGAGCTGGGAGGAATGGGAGGAGCTGGGGGTGAGGTTCGGAAAGACCTGGGCGTGAGCACTGGAGGGAGCTGGGGGTAGGGAGATGAGGATTTATTTTGTCCTGTGCCAAGATGACCAGGAAGATCATGGTAAGAATGGATGTACTGAACGATGGCTGTAAAACATGTCTGAGAGGCATGAGACATGTCTGAGAGGCTGCGCAGGGCGTGCGCTAGGCGAGATCAATATGAACAAAATGAGCATTATCGGAGATTAGAAAGTCCATTCATCAGATTGAAAACAGCTAGGAAGAAGCTGTTCCTGAACTTGATGCTCTCTGTGTGTTCAAGCGTCTGTATCTTTTATCCTGATGGAAGAGGTTGTGGGAGATCTTTACAGGCATATGATGGGTCTTTAGTAATGTTAGAACAAAGAACATTCCAGTACAGGAACAGGCCATTCGGCGGTCCAAGCCTGCGCCGATCCAAATCCTCCATCTCAACCTGTCTCCTATTTTCTAAAGGTCTGCATCCCTATGATTCCTATCCATTCAGGTATCTTTCTGGAAACATGTTTAATGGAGCACCACTGGTCACAGTTCTCCATTTTGAGAAACTCGCTTCCCCTACTACGCTCTGTCCCCTGTTGCCAAGCCAGTTCTTTATCCATGTAGCTAGCACACCCTTGACACCATGTGACTTCACTTTCTCCATTACCCGACCATGGGAAATCTTAAAAAAAATCTTCCTGAAGTCCACGTACTTGACATCTACAGCCCCTCCCTCATCAATCAACTTTGTCACTTCCTCAAATAATTCTATTAAGTTGGGAAAACATGACCTTCCCTGCACTAAACCATGTTGCCTCTCACTGATAAGACCATTTTCATCCAAATAAGAATAGATCCTATCCCTCAGTATCTTCTCTTGCAGCTTCCCTACCCCAGACGTCAGGTTCACCGGTCTATAATTAACTGGATTATTCATGCTACCCTTCTTAAACAAGGGGATTAGAAACTTTCCAGTCCTCCAGGACCTCAGTTGTGTTCAAGCATGTTACAAAGATATTTATTATGGCCCCAGCTATTTCCTCTCTCCCTTCCCTCAGTAATCTTGGATAGATATTGGCAGCCTTTCTACGGCAATGAGCCATGTAAATAGAGTCAATGCTTGCGAGATTCGAGTCCGTCGTAGGCTGGGCTGTGAACACAATCTTCTGTGGTTTCTGATGATCCTGGGCAGAGTGTTGCCGTACCAGGTCATTACGCACCCGGACAGTATGTTCACAATTGTGTATCTGTAGAAGTAGTGCATGCTAAATATCCTGAGCCAAGTGAGGAAGGAGAGACGTTTTTGAGCCATCTTGACTGTCACACCTATGTGAGAAGTCCAGGGTAGCTTGCCAATTATCATCACTCCGAGGGACTTGACGCTCTGCACTCTCTCGGCTGTTGATGTAGATAGGGGTTTGATCCCTTTCTTTCGTGCTGAAGTCAATGATCAGTTCTTTACTTTTGCCGAATTTGAGAGGGAGGTTATCACTATCTCCTTTCTATGTTCAGACTCATCGTTGTTTGTTAACCCTCCTGCTTTGGTGGTGTCATCAGCAAACTTATGGTTGGCATTGTTTAGAATTTGGCAACACAGCCACGTGTGTAACTAAGTACAATAGGGGACTGAGGACACAGCCGTGTGTGTACAGGGAGTACAGTAGGGCGCTGAGGGACACAGCTGTGTGTGTACAGTGAGTACAGTAGGGGGCTGATGACGCAGCCATAGGTATACAGGGAGTACATTAGGGACTGAGGACACAGCCGTGTGTGTACAGGGAGTACAGTAGGGGGCTGAGGACACAGCTGTGTGTGTACAGGGAGTACAGTAGGGGGCTGATGACACAGCCGTGGGTGCACAGGGAGTACAGTAGGGGGCTGAGGACACAGCCCTGTGTGTACAGGGAGTACAGTAGGGGGCTGAGGGACACAGCCGCGTGTGTACAATGAGTACAGTAGGGACTGTGGGACACAGCTGTGTGTGTACAGGGAGTACAGTAGGGGGCTGAGGGACGCAGCCGTGTGTGTACAGGGAGTACGGTAGGGGGCTGATGACACAGCCATGGGTGTACAGGGAGTACAGTAAGGAACTGAGGACACAGCCCTGTGTGTACAGGGAGTACAGTAGGGGGCTGAGGGACACAGCTGTGTGTGTACAAGGAGTACAGTAGCGGGCTGAGGGACACAGCTGTGTGTGTACAGGGAGTACAGTAGGGGGCTGAGGGACCCAGCCGTGTGTGTGCAGGGAGTACAGTAGGGGGCTTAGGACACAGCCGTGTGTGTACAGGGAGTACAGTAGGGAATTGAGGACACAGCCGTGTGTGTACCGGAGTACAGTACGGAAATGAGGACACAGCCATGTGTGTACAGGGAGAACAGTAGGTTGCTGAGGACACAGCCATGTGTGTACAGGGAGTACAGTAGGGACTGTGGGACACAGCCGTATGTGTACTCGGAGTACAGTAGGGGACTGAGGACACAACCGTGTGTGTATAGGGAGTACTGTAGGGGGTTGAGGGACACAGCCGTGTGTGTACAGGGAGTACAGTTGGGGACTGAGGGACACAGCTGTGTGTGTACAGGGAGTACAGTAGCGGGCTGAGGGACACAGCTGTGTGTGTACAGGGAGTACAGTAGGGGGCTGAGGGACACAGCCGTGTGTGTACAGGGAGTACAGTAGGGGGCTGATGACGCAGCCGTGTGTGTGCAGGGAGTACTTTAGGAGGCTGAGGGAAGCAGTCATTTGTGTACAGGGAGAACGGTTGGGGGTTGAGGACACAGCCGTGTGTCTACAGGATGAATAGGAGGGAGCTGAGGACACAGCCGTGTGTGTACAGGGAGTACAATAGGGGACTGAGGGACAACAGCCATGTGTGTCCAGGGAGTACAGTTGTGGGCAGAGGACACAGCCATGGGTGTACAGGGAATATAGTAGGGAGCTGAAGGCACAGAGGTCGGGGTACAGTAGGGGGCTGAGGACACAGCCGTGTGTGTAGAGGGAGTACAGTAGGGAGCTGAGGACACAGCCAGGTGTGTACCGGGAGTAAAGTAGGGGGCTGAGGGACACAGCCATGTGTGTACAGGGAGTACACTGGGGGGCTGAGGACACATCCTTCAGGAGCTCCAGTGTTGAGTGTTATTGTGACGGAGGTGCAGATACCTATCTTAACTAATTCTGGTCTGTGGGTCAGAGACCGGGGGATCCAGTTGCAGAGGGTGGAGCTGCGACTAAGGTCACGGAATTTTGAGATCAGTCTGGAGGGGATAATGATGTTTAAGGTGGAGCTGTCATCAATGTGCAGGAGTCCGGTGTAGGTGTCTTTGTTGTCCAGATGTCCTAGGAATGGGTGCAGGGCTCGGGATACAGCATCAGTTGTGGACCCGTTACATCAGTCGGCATATTATAGGGGAGCAAGTCAGGCTGGGAGATTGGAGGTGATGTGGGCCATAACCAGCCTTTCAAATCACTCCGTATTTAGTGAGGTGAGAGCCACTGGACAGCAATCATTATGTCATTAAAGCATGAGCTTTCTCACTTACAAGGTAGATGTTATGATTTGGAGATGCCGGGGTTGGACTGGGGTGTACAAAGTTAAAAATCACACAACACCAGGGTATAGTCCAACAGGTTTAATTGGAAGCACAATCATGAAGGTTGATGTTGGTCTTCTTGGAGCAGGTTGGGACTTTGGCTTGTGGGAGGGAAAGGCTGAAATTGTATGTGAATACCTCTGCCAGTTGGCCCTCACAGGATCAGAGTACTCAGCCGGGAACACTATCCAGGTCCTTCACTTTCCTTGATTTGACCTGCAGGAAGACTGATCATGCCTGCAGTGGTGACAGCGGACACAGGTACGTCCGAGGCTGTCGGGGCAGGTTTCAGCCTGGTAGTCACACAGTTATTCATCATAGACATCCCCTCGCCGCCCTCCCTCCATCGTGATCAATGCACAGTGACATGGTTGGTGTGAGCACCACTCAGTTAGTGTTGAGACGGAGTGACATCAATAGACTGGGATTGTGCGCCACAATGAAGTAAACTCACAACAAAAGGGGGTAGGGTGTGCTTCTACTGAGAGTCAGTAGTGCAGGGAGTGAAGACTCTCCAGGTGTAATTCAAGTCAAGGCAGTGCTTCAACCTGAATGGAGTCAAGCACCTTGACTGTTGTGCCTTGTAGATGGTGGATGGTCTTAGGGAGCCAGGAAATGTATTATATATGAACAAACTGAACAAAGGACTTGAGGGCAGTTTTGCTAAGTTTGCAGACGATATTGAGGAAGTGGGGAAGCTGCAGAAAGGCTTGAACAGTTTAGGACTGTGGAAAAACACGTGGCTGATGGAACACAATATGGGAACGTGTGAAAATATGGACTTTGGTAGGCGGAATAGAGGAGACACTATGTTCTAATAGGATCCATTAAATCTGAAGCACAAAATAATTTTGAAGCACTCGTCCTCTCTTATGGTTAACGTGCATGTTCAGTTGTCAGTTAGGAAAGCAAAAGCAATGTTCGCATTCGTTTCAAGAGAGCAAGAATGCAAGACAGGCGACATACTGCTGAGAATGTAATAGGCTATGGACAGACAGCATTTGGCCAATTGTGAGCTGTTTTAGACACTATCTCTGGAGAAAGATCTGCTGGTGTTAGAGGTGATTCATCCTGGGGGTGATGGCTTGTCATATGAGCGGCAGTGTGTGCATTCGATGGAATTTAGGAGAATTGTGGGGGTGGGGGGTCTGATTGAAACTAATGGATTACTGATAAAACTGATAGAGTCAGTATGTAGGAGGTATTTCCACTTTTCATAGAGACAATGACAAAAAGGCAGAGTATCAGAATGAAGGAATGGGCTGAATGGCCTAAGTCTATTGCTATATCTCATGCCGTTTAGGACACCGGGTCTATTATTCCGTGTAGACTTGTAAATCTCTAACCTGCTCTTGTAACCCTTGTATTTGTATATTGATTTGACTTCACGTTCTGGTCAATGGTAACCCCTGTAATATGGACGGTGGGAGTATTCAGTGTCAGCCAGTATTCCATTAATATTTTGAATATGAGCTGCTATCAGTGAGTCTCATCTGGCGGGAGTAAATTCTCTCTATGATGATTCCCATTTTCTGTCTGGTATTTTCGAAGGATTGATCCAACAATACGCCAGTATTGTTGATTTAAACAAAACAGGTACAACTTATCACAGCATTCATCAACAATATGTCATCGAATACTGAACACCCTTTAATAACAGAAAAGTCTAAAATGTTCAATATTAGAAACACCGCTTTCCTGTTCGTGTTCAAATCAGATAACCTGTCCCATCGAGATGCTCAACTTGGAACTATTTTTTAAAAATACTTTTTTGAATGTGGGCACTGCTGGATGTGCTCAGCATTTCTTGCTCGTCCCCAGTTGCCCTTGAGACGGTGGTGCTGAGCTGCCTTCTCGAACTGCTGCAACCTACCTGCTGTGTGGTGACTCACTAGTGACTAAAGAGGGAATTCCAGGGTTTTCACGCAGCAATAGTGAAGGAACGGCAATGCATATCCAAATCAGAATGTTGACTCGTTTGGAGGGGAATTGGAAGATGGTGCTGTTCTCAAAAGTCTCCTGCCCTTGTCATTCCAAATGGAGTTGTTTAATCGTCCGCCACCATTTACCATCAGATTAGCAAGACTGCAGAGCTTAATTCTGATGCATTAGAAGGAGCTGTCTGAGGATCTTTGGGTATTTCTCTATTGTGTCTTGTAGATAGTGCACACTGCTGCTCCTGAGTGACCATGGTGAAGGGAGTGAATGCTTGTGGATGTGGTGCAAATCAACTGTGCTGTTTTGTCCTGGATTGTGTCAAGCTTCTTTAGTGTTGTTGGGGCTGCACTCATTCAGACAAGTGAAGATATTCCATCATTCCTGACTTGTGCCTTGTAGATAAAAGACAGGCAATGGGTAGTCAGGAGGTGAGTTTCTCGTGCAGTATTCCTAGCCTCTGATCTGCTGTTATATTCATGTGGCGAGTCCAGTTGAGTTTCTGGTCAATGAAACCCCCCAGAATATTGATAGTGAGGGAGATTAGTGATGATAATGCTGCTGAATACAAAGTGGTTATATTGTTTCTCAATGATGACATTATGTGGCGCGAATGTTACTTGCCCAGATATTTTTGCTTAGGGCATGGCCTGCTTCCGTATCTAAGCAATTGCGAATGGTGCTGAACATTGTGCAGTCATCATCGAATATCCCCACTTCTCATCTTATGATGGAAGGAAGGTCATTGTTGATGCAGCTGAAGATGTTTGGATCTAGGACATTATCCTAAGGGACTACTGCGGAGATTTTCTGGAGCTGAGATGACTGACCTCAAACAACAATGACCATCTTCCTATCTGTCAGGTATGACTCCTATAACAGAGTGTTGGTCCGCGGTACCAATTTTCCTTGGGGTCCATGATGTCACATTTGGCAGAATGCAGCCTTAATGTCAAGGGCTGGAATTCAGTTCCTTTTTCTATGTTTGAACCAAGTCTGTGACGAGTTCAGGAGCAGAGTGATCCTGGCAAAACCCAAACTGGGCGTCACTGAGCAGGTTAGTTTTGAGCAGGTGCAGTGTGATAGCACTGTTGATGACACCTTCCATCATTTTACTGATGATGGAGAGTAGACTAATAAGGCGGTATTTGGATGGGTAGAATTTGTCCTGCGTTTTATGTAGAGAACACACTTGAGCCATTTTTCCGCATTGTCGGTTTGTAAACATACTGGAACAGCTTGGCTACGGGAGCGTGATGTTCTGGAGCACAAGTCTTCAGGACTATTGTTGGCATGTTATCAGGGCCTATAGCCTTTGCAGCATTAAGTGCCTTCAACCGTTTCTTGATATCAGATAATCGAATTTGCTGAAGACTGCTCTCTGTAATGATGGGGACCGGAGGAGGCCGAAATGGATCACCCACTCAAAACTTCTGAGTGAAGATTGCAATGAAAGCTTCAGCCTTATATTTTGCACTGATGTGCTGGGTTCTCCATCATTGAGGTTGGGGATATTTGTGGAGACTCCTGCTCTGGTGAGTTGTTTAATCGTCCGTCACCATTCATGATCAGATCAGCAGGACTGCAGAGCTTAATTCTGATGCATTGGTTCTGTGATCGCTAAGCTCTGTCTGTCCCTTGCTGTTTATGCTATCTGGCACGCAGGTATTTCTGCTTGGAAGCTTCAGCAGATGAACATTTTTATCTTTATATATTCCTGGTTCTGCTCCTGGAATGCCCTTCTGCATTCTCCATTGAACCAGGGTTAATCCTCTGGATTGATGGTAATGGTTGAGTGGGGGAATGCTGGGCCGTGATGTTACAGATTATGCTGGAGTACAGTTCTGCTGCTATTGATGGTCCACAGTGTCTTATGGACGGACAGTCTTGAGTTGCTAGATCTGCTAAAAGTTGTGCCATTTAGCATGGTGATAGTGCCACACAACACAATAGAGCTTATGGAGACAATAGACTTCGTCTTCACAAGGACGGTGTGGTGGTCACTTTTACCGATACTGTCATGGACATATACATCTGCAGTTGGTAGATGAGTAAGGATGAGGTCAGGTATGTTTTTTTTACCCTCTCGTTCATTCCCTCACCACCTTCTGCTGACCCAATCTAGTAGCTGTGTCCTGAGGAGCCGACCAGCATGGTCAGTCGTACTGTTGCCAAAACAGTAGGCGGCACAGTGGTTAGCACTGCTGTCTCACAGCGCCTGAGACCCGTGTTCAATTCCCGACACTGGCGACTGACTGTGTAGAGTTTGCATGTTCTCCCCGTGTCTGCGTGGGTTTCCTCCGGGTGCTCCGGTTTCCTCCCACAGTCCAAAAATGTGCCATGCTAAATTGCCTGTAACGTTAGGTAAGGGGTAAATGTAGAGGTATGGGTGGGTTGCGCTTCGGCAGGTCGGTGTGGACTTGTTGGGTCGAAGGGCCTATTTCCACACTGTAAGTAATCTAATCTTAAAAAAAACACTCTTGACAGTCGACTTTGAAATCCCCCGGCCAGAATTCATTTTGTGCCCTTGCCACCGTCAATGCTTTCTCCAAGTGTTGTTTAACATGGAGGAGGACTGATTCAGCTGAGGAACGACGTTACGTAGTAATCAGTAAGAGACACTTTTGTCCATGTTTAATTTCTGTGATTTCTGTAATGTATGATGCCGTGAGTAAGCCTATGTTGGGCTGTTTCTTGACTAGTCTGCAAGGCAGTTGTTCTAATGTTGGCACCAGTCCTCAGGTGTTAGTAAGGAAGACTGCAGGTTCTACAGTGATGTTTCTATTGTTGAATTTTCTGGTGCCCATTTCCATGCCAGGTGGTCCAATCGGTTTCATTTGTTTGAAACTTTGTAGCGATTGGTACAACTGAATGACTCATTAGACCATTTCAGGGGGCAATTGGGAGTCAATGACATTAATTTGGGTCTTGATTTGCATGTCAGACAGACCTGGGGAGGATGGAAGATTCCTTCATTGCAGGATATTAGGGAACCAGATGGATTTTTCTGACAATCGGCAATGATTTCATTCTCAGCAGTAGATTCTTAATTCCAGGGATATTTTTACATTTTTGGATTGAATTTCCATCATCTGCAGTGGCGGGATTCAACCTGGATCTACAGAACAGGAGCTGATTTTTCTGGATTGATAATCTATTGGTAATACCATGAGACATATTGGAACCACATGTTGTACCCCGCTGCCATTTCTTATGTTACCCTGCTTTTCATTCATTTCTTATGTTATTCTGGAATCTCATTCTTCATTAAATCCAGATTGAACTACACAGTCATGAACGCCTTCTCTTCTACTCGAATTTCATTCAGTCTGTTTTGTTTGAACAGACATTTCAAGGCAGCTGTACATCAGAGAAGAGCAGGAAAAGATGATGAGTGATTGTGCACTGTACCTGTCACCGGACCAGCATGCCTGTCCAGGAAGTATTTATTGTGGGTCACAAAACCTCAATTGTTATGGCATGGATGGAGGCCATTCAGCCCATTGTGGAGTCACAAGCTCTCGAACTGCACAATTGGAGTTATAGAGAGTGTGTGAAGGGAGATTTTGTGAGAGAGAAGTAAACAGAGAGAGAGCAAGTGAAGGGAGATAAACTGAGAGCGGAGAGAAAGGGGAGCGACTGACTGAGTGTGAGAGGAAGAGGTGTTAGATGAGGGTGAAATTAGATAGATCAGAAGACTGCATTACGGTAGATAAATATGGACAGTTAGAAGTTAGAAGCTTTATTTAGTAAGTCCACTGGTCGGCAAGCCCTTTGCCTGAGCACCATGCACTGTAAGCACTGTGCTGATACTGGTTGTCATCCCAGATTATTTACTTCCAACAATATCACAGAGCTGGGTTACTGACAGCTAAACAGATCCCATGAGGCCAATAGGTTGGTTCCATGGAGAAAGCAGAGCTTTTAATTAGTCTGTGCCAAGAGCAGCAGGAAATGATAACCACCACCCTGCCTCCACGAACCCCCACACCCCTACCCCCTCTCCACACCCACACACACCGATACTGTATGAGAGACTACGCCAAAGAATCTCAGTAAGGGGACTAACTGACAGAAGTGAAATCACGATCTTAGCTGTGGGTCAAATAATGATTGATAAAGTTTGCACACCACTTTCCTAGTGATGTAATTCACATATTCACATTTCAATTTATATAGCTCAATATCAGGAGTGTATTTTAACAACCTTATCTCTTTGTACTTTGCATATATTGGTGGGTGCACAAAATCATTTTGTTCCTATATTTTATATTGCATAAACGCATTTCATTAATATTATCTCTGCTAATTCCTCATTACAGATGTATTCTTGAATCTGTTCTTCATATGAGTTATAAAGAGTAACATTGCAATTCTGGTAACTGGGGAACATCACTGTCCCTCCACCCAGTCTAATCAGCCATGTCCCCCAGTCCTCTCCATCTTCTGTCTTTTCCCCGGTATCATAATCACAATGTAATCGAAGTCCATTAAATGACACTTCATGACAGTTCCTTAACATCGATAAAATCAGCAGCATGACCCACACCTGCCCTCCCTGATCCTGGAATAACAATCTGAACTGTGTTTGTCATGTTCAATTCTCTGTTAACGTATTCATGCCGTTTATTTGTTGTAAGCCACGTTTCTTTTGGCACATTTTGCTATCAGATCATGGATGATAGATGTTTTCTCAATGTTTTACAGGTTTTGCAATGACTGATCAGTAGTTATGGGATTTATTTCTGTACATATGAAGAGAGAAGCATGTTAATGTTTCGTTAAATTTCTGGCATTACTTCCATATCCAAGGCTGACTGAATGATTACACACAAACAATCTGCCATCTTCAACATTCTGTCCTTCAGTCATACCCATATCACACCCAGAATGCATAAATGTTCAACGTTATTTTGAATGTTAATAAAGTAGCATTGAATTCAAAGGGGTTAACTGGAGATATTTGTTCAGTGATTGTAATGATGTCAGTCTCCGTGGATCGTAGGCGTCCTTAGAGAGTTCCTCTCTTCTATCAATAAGGGCATGCTTTCAGTGTTGTATCCCATAGTATGAGCGGGAGCATGTCCAACAGCAGTAACAGGGATTAGCAGCTTCAGAGAGAAGGACAGGAGAGATGGGAATCTGGGAACATTAGACTGGAATGTCCCAACAATGGATAGGAGTTTATCCTATGGTCTGTACTGGCTTTCCCAGCCTTGGATATCATTAGTATCGCGGATTGAAGATGTACTGATGGTCATTCAAGCTGGTTACTATCCTATCCTTGCTACAGTTGGTGTTCCTGGTAAGTCACTCTGTCTGTTTAGTGAACTGGTCTGAACTGAATTGATGCTCATTATATGCACATTTTGGAAAGGTGCAACGCAACATTTTCAGCTCCAATCAAGGATTCCATTCCTTAGAAATTATAACTAGCAAACTATTATTTACAAATTACTCACCAATACGCGGGGGTAAAACACACTGTTCTCAACCTCTTTGATTCATTTTCTCCTGCAAAAGGTACATCACCATATCCTCTCCACATACCAATCCTGTCCAGTACCACCATTAAGACGTCCCAGTCTCCTCCTCAGCCTCAGTTCAATTCCTGAATAAACCATAGTTTGTTCCTTTGTTAATTCCAGATACATCTGTTTCAAGTCCCTTCTAACCACGTGTACATTACTAAATAATTGCACTTGAGATGGTTAACTTGTTCTCTGCACAAAATGTGAAAGATGGGCAGACAGTGCATGGTGGGTCACGTCATTGGCTCGTATTCTGGGGCCACAGAATGATAATCTGTTGATATCGACTTACCTTATGCCCATTAGAGAAGGCAGTGGGCCATCCTTCTCTGGTCAAGTCTCTGTTCAACTGCAAACCCACGGCAATTTGTTTTACTATTTATTGTCCTGGGGAACAGCTGAAACAGCCACTCAGTTCAAGATCGGTATAACATACTGGCCTGACCATGGTTGCACACATCCCGTGAGGGCAGAACAACAGGAAAGGTAGCTCCCTTCCTCTGCCTGTATCCCATATTCCAATGGCTCATTTCCATTCAGGTAGGTAGCCATTCACTGTTTTAGATGTATTCTTTGTGAATGAGTCTCTCCCAAGAATGATGTCCATCTCCTTGGGCACCTCTGGTGCTGGCTTTATTAATGCTGACCTACAGATATAAGGATGTTTTTTAAATCCTACATCAGTGTCAGTGCATTATAAATGAATCGTTTCCTGTGTCACACGAAAGACATGGAACCAGCTAAGTGAGGGAAAGGAATTATTGTAATCACACCTGAGAGTGTTGTTGAGGCAGTGTTTGGGGCATTGTGGACAGATTTTCTTTCCTTTATATGGAGTGATCTCCTTCCCCCAGATAGAGTGAAGAGGAGTTCCACCAGATTAATCCCCGGGATAATGGCACCATGAGGAGCGAGTGAAGGTTGGTCTCCAGCGCTGTGAGAGAATAAACGGTTGAACCCTGAGAGTTATGGACAATCACTCCTTATATTCTAAACAGACAATGAGAAGGTGATAAATTCCATGAGTGCTATTTCACTCAGGATGCATGATTCGGGATAGTTTAAGTGCCTGGGCGGACGTTACGCCCACCCACACCAACCCCATTGAGAGAGACGGAAAGGTCCAAGTTTTCAATAAACTCTCCCCACATTAATACAGTGCAGTTGGTGTGTGATCCTGCACTGAATGTCATATTATCCACCACCCCGACAACAGCCACAATACCTTCATTCTAAAGCAGTTAACTACTCACAACAGCTTCTGACCTTCATGAATGACATGAATCTATCTTCTCAGAGATGCAAGGTACTTCCTTAAGGTTTAGACCAGAAGACTATAAGATGTTGTAGCATAAATTAGGACCGTTAGCCCATCGGGTCTTCTCCGTCATTCAATCATCGCTGATAGGTTTCTCAAACCCATTCTCCGATCTTCTCCCCATAACCCTTCATCCCCTGGATAATCAAAAACTATCTATCTCCCTCTCAAATATACTCAATGACCTGTCCCCACAGCTTTCTGGCAATAAATTTCAAAGATTCACCCTTCTATGGTTAAATTACTGTCTCCTTATCACTGTCCTAAAAGGTGTTCCCTTTCATCTAAAGCTGTGCCCTCGGATTCTAAACCAATGGAAACATCTTTTCAGCATCGACTCTCTCCAGGTCGTTCAGTATCCTGTCTATTTCAATTATATTCCCCCTCATCCTTTCAAACCTTATCAAGTATAGACCCAGAGTACTCAAACATTCCTCATGCAAAAAGCTTTTCATTACTATGACCATTCTCATGAAAATCATCTGAACACGCTCCAGGACCAGTACATCCTTCCTGAGGTATGGAGCTCAAAAATGAGCACAATACTCCAAATGTGGTCTGACCAGAGCCGTATACAGTCAGTTCTTATATTCAATTATTTTCGGAGTAAATGCTCCCAATCATAATTGCAATTGCCCTCCTAACTACTGCCTCAACCTGCAAGCTGACCTTGAGAGAATCCTGCACTAGAACTCCCAAGTCCCTTTGCATTTCAGATTTCTGAATTTTCTCACCATTTAGGAAATAGACGATGCCTCTATTCTTCATGCCAAAGTGCATGACCTCACACTTTCCAACGTTGGAATGCATCTGACGATCTCTTTACCTGTCCAAATCCTCGTTCAGCCTCTCCGCTTCCTCAATACGACCTGTCCATCTGTCTATCTTCGTATCGTCTGCAAACCTAACCAGAGTGCCCTCAATTCCCTCATCTGGATTTTTAATGTAACAAGTAAAAAGTTATGATTCCAACACTGAGCATTCTGGATCACCACTTGTCCCCGGCTGCCATCCTGAGAAGTACTCTTTTATCCCCAATCTCTGCTTCCTGCCAGACAGACAAACTTCTATCCATGACAGTACCTTGCCTCTAACACCACGGACCCTTATCATACTCAGTAACCTCCTGTGTGACATCTTGTCAAAGGCCTTCTTGAATTCCAGGTGGATAACATCCATTCTCTGTGCTTGGTCGAGCTGCTCATTTCCTCTTCAAAGAATTCCAATAGATTTGTCAGGCATTAACTTCGCTTGATGAAATCATGCTGACTTTGCCCTATTTTATCAAACACTTTCAAGTATTCAGAAATCTCATCCTTCACAATGGATTCCAGGATCTTACTCATGACAGAGGTTAAACTATTCATGGTGGGTTTTTTTGGCTTTTTCCTTACTCCCTTGTTAAAAGTGGGTGTCACGTTAGTGGGTTTCCAGTGCTCTGGGATCGTTCCTTACTCTAGTGATTCCTGAAAGATAACCACGATTGCCTCCACTCCCTCTTCAGCTATCTCCCTTATAATACTGGGATGTAGTCCATCTGGTCAAGGTTATTTATCCACCTTCGGACCATTACATTTTTCTCTAGCATATTCTCCATGGTGGGGGCCATCATACTCAGCTCTGGCCCCTCAATCTCTTGAATGTTTAAGGTATTACTTGTGCCTTCCACCATGAAAGCTGATGAAAAGTAATTATTCAGTCCTTTGGCCATTTTCTCGTTCCCCACTGCTATCTCTCCAGTATCATTTTCCTGCAGTCCAATGTTCACTTCTGCCGCTCTTTTATACTTTATATATTGAAAGAAACTGTTACAGTCTTCCTCTATCTTACTGGCTAGTTTACCCCCATATTTAATAATATCCCTCCTTATTTGATTTTGTTTGCCCTCTGTTTTGTCTTTGTAAACTTTCCAATCCTCAGGTTTCCCACTGCTCTGTGCCACATTATAATATTTCTCATTTGCTTTTATGCTATACCCGACTTCCCTAGTCAGCGATGATTGTCCCATCCTCTCTATACAAGCCTCTTTTTCCTTAGGATAAATTTCTACTATATCCTGAATTACTCCAAAAATCTCTTGCCATTGCTGTTATACTATCTTTCCTGCTGGACCCGTCTCCCAGTCAATTCTACCCAGCTCCACACTCATGTCTGTGTAATTGCCTTTATTCAGCTGTAATACCATGACTTCTAATTCTATCTTCTCCACCTGAAATTGCAGAGTAAATTCAATCATATTATGATCACTGTCACCTTAAGATCCCCTCATCTAGTCTGCCTGCACAAGCTGCTCCAAAACGCCATCTTGTAGACATTCCACAAATTCCTTTTCCTGCCAACCACTGTTAATCTGAATTCCAAGTCCATCTGTATAATAAAATCCCATATGATCACTGTAACGTTGCCTTTCCTACAGATCTTTCTAGTTCCTGGTGTATCTTACACCCCAGCTTCCTGTATATAACTCCAACTGCATTTTTCCACTTTTTTGATTTCTCAATTCTACCGACACAGATTCTACACCATCTGATCTTATTTCATTTCTTAATATTGATTATTGATTCAATTCCATTCTTAATGGTTAGACAACTCTATCTCTCTGCCCATCTGTCTATCTTTTCGACAGGATGAATATCCTTGAATATTCAGCTCCCAATCCTGATCCTCTTGCAGCGATGTCACTGTAATGCCCACTATGTCGTACCTGCTAATTTATGGATGAGTCACAAGCTCATTTACCTTATTCCTTATACTACATGCGTTCTGATATAATAGTTCAGTCCTATATTACCCGTCGCTCTTCGCATTGTCATTTGTTTGTCCAGCTGTTGGTACCTACACGGACCCTGACCACTGGATAATTCCTGAAAATGTGTTGCTGGTTAAAGCACAGCAGGTTAGGCAGCATCCAAGGAACAGGAAATTCAACGTTTCGGGCCAGAGCCCTTCATCAGGCCCTTCATGATGAAGGGCTCTGGCCCGAAACGTCGAATTTCCTGTTCCTTGGATGCTGCCTAACCTGCTGTGCTTTAATCAGCAACACATTTTCAGCTCTGATCTCCAGCATCTGCAGACCTCAGTTACCATTGGTCATTCCCCTCCTGCTCTAAGCTCTGCAACCCAGATGATATATTCCAAACCCGAGCACCATGTAGGCAACACAACCTTCAGAACTCTTAATCCTGATCACGGAGAACATTGCCTATGCTTTTAACTATACTATCCTCAATTATCCAGCATTGGCCAGCCTGGTGACACAGGAATTCTGCCTCACAGTGCGAGGAACTTGGGTTCATTTTCAATCTCTGGACCCTGTCTGTGTGGACTTTGTACATTCTTCCCGTGTTTGCATTGGGAGCATTAACTCTTTTCTATCTCCACAGTACGTCTCTGTGTTTGCTTCAGCTTTCTACCATCTACAGTATTTTTGCTTTTGTTCATGGAGAAATGCAGCAAATGTGACAGGTTTTTGTAAAAGCAGCCGTGGTTCCCGGGTTCCTCTGGGTGTTCAGGAATTTTGCCCTGCCACTTGCCTGAGTGCAGTGTCCCAGAATGCCCATTCCATCTCTCTCAGTTCCCTTGGTCCATCAATGCGGAGAGGTAGAGGAACTGAAGGAGTTCTCTCTCTGTTAATGTTACAGTGTGGCCATGCACAGTACATCATGTTGGTGAATACCCACTGTCCTGGCAGCAGTCACGGCCTCCTCATTCAGAAGCAGTCAGCCATTCCCATTGTCATCGGCTCTCCACGTAGAAAGAAATGAATATATCTTGGATAAATTCTGTCCCCTTGATGCACATTTCAAAACACCATCCCCACCACCAATCAACCACATCAAAGTATTCCATGTGTACGGAGAGCAATAATGTCGCTAGCAGTGTCTGGGAGCAGACGATCAGGGATGGAGCAAAACCTCCCATGTCTGAACGGATCTGAGTGAACCCCCCAGTACACAGATACATTAAGTCCTGTAATCCCGGTCCATTTCAGGAACATACTGCCTTCCATTATTCTTGTAAATGAAATGACAGGTTATATCATGTTAAATTCCATCTGCCAAACAATTGTCTATTGCCTTTACCTCTCTGAATCTATTTGTAGACTCTCCACCCTCTCTTGATAATTTAATCTCTTGCTTACCACAGCGACATCACCAAACTCAGCATCTGTATATCTGTTCCATCCTCCTGATCATTAATATAGACGGTAAATAGTTGAGAACCCAGCGCTGGTCACTGTGTGACCCTACTGGTTACGTTCTGTCTAACTGATTGAGACTGATTTATCCTGAGTGCCTGCTTCCTGTATGATACCCAGTCCTTCCCCATTCCTGGGCAACACAGTCCAAGAGTTGAATAAGAACAAGGAGCATCTGTGAGGAATCCAACCCCTCGATGAGGCTGATGTTAACGCGGCCTCTGTTCCACTTTCCTGCCATCTCTCCATCCTAAAACTCTAGCCTCTTGTTGTAGATTGTGTCACATGAAAAAAAAATCCACTCCACATCTGCACACTTTTAGCAATTTACGGACCTCAAGGAAATCTCCTTTCATTCTTATAAACTCAAGAGTATAGGCCTAAACTGCTCAATTTCTCTTCATAAGACAAACACTTCAAAAATGGAATCAATCTAATGAAGCTTTTCTGAATTGCCTCCAATGGAAATACCTCATTCTGCAGGACACCCAAACTCTACTCCAGTTGCAGCCTCACTAATGCCTTGCTTAGCTACACCAACACTCCCTACCTTTCTACTCTATTCTTTTATAAATAAACACTGAAATTATGCTTGCATTTCTCATTACTTGCAGTATCTGCAGGCAGGTTTTCTGTGATATGCAAGCAGACACCCAGCTCCCTCTGCACCTAAGCACTTTGAACTTTCTCTCCATTTAGATAATAATTTGTCTTTCTATTATACTGGCCAACTTGAATAGCCCCATATTTATTCACTTCAATTTTCCTTGCCAAATGTTGGCCCATTCACCAAACCTATCCATATAGTTTTAAATCTCTTGCATCATCATTCCGAAGTAATTTCCTACCAATGTTAGTGTCATCTGAAAATGTGGCATCGTATTTTCTATCCCATCAACCGAGTACAGTAATACCATCGATTGCAAATGGTTGAGGCATGAGTACTGAAATCAATGGCACCCCACAAATTGCATTTGTCAAAAGAAAATGACACATTTATTCCATCTGACTCCATTTTGTTGGTTAACCAATCCTCCATCCAAGCTAATAAATTACTCCTAAACCCATGTTGTCTGACCATACCACTTACTCTTTGGAGAAGCGACATATCCGATGCCTTCAGGAAGACCAGATATGTTCCATCTCCAGGATTCCCACGATCCACCTTGTTTGTGACATCTTCAAATAACTCAAGCAAACAATTCAGACACGGTTTAGCCTTCGTAAACCATGTTGACTCTGACGGATTGAGGTTTAACTTTGCAAATGTCCTGAACAATGGACTCTAACAATTGGCCTTAAATTACAATAGTTTATAGTTACACTTTAGTCCCTAATGTATAGAGTTATTATATGTTCTTCCCTTTCGAAAGCCTTTACGTTTTCTTTGAATTCCTACTTAATGGGCACACGTTTTTAAGAGATCTGGTCCAATTGCTGAGTAGAGCCATGTGTGGCTGAATGGACTCATCATCCTGCTGATGTACAAACTCGATGGGCTAACGTCTTTCTGTTGTTCCCATTTTGCCATCTCCAAAGCCAGAATGAGCCCCTCCTGGTGATGTTTTAGAGGATTGGGAGATTATGGAATCTTCCTGTTGCTGGGTAACATTTTGAGGGGCTGATGGGTCTTCTCATACTTCTCCATAACAGGTGGAAATACTGAACGGTCTCCTCATGTATCCCGGAGATGGGACCGAGGGATTGATTGGTCTTATCTTGTTCTCATACAACAGATACGTGTCGAAATTATCTTTTCCTTTCTCATGAAAGAAGTGTCAGATAGTTTTTATACTTATCCAATTCCCTTGCAAAAGGATCGGTGGGTCTGAATGGCCCCCTGTTATCCCAGTGTAACAATCTCAAGTCACCGTGTGACCTCTTCCAGTTCCTATGTTACAGACGTGAGGAGGCTGAATGGACTGATCCTGTTGCTATTTAACAGGATACTGGTGCAGTATGGCCTACTGTTATAGGCTCGACTGGCTGATTGGCCTCCTTCTGTAAACGTATAACAGGCTCCAGGGGCTGAATAGCCTCGTCCTGTTTTGGTGTAATAGGGTCGAAGGCTTGAATATCCTCCTGTTGTTCCTGTGTAACAGGCTGGAGAACGGAATGGATTCCTCCACTATCTGTGTAATTCACTTCTGTCATCTATGTTGAAATAAGATCATCCTTAATTTTTGTAAACTCCAATGGCTACTGGGTCAACCTGATCATCCTTTCATTATAAGCTAGCACCTTCATTGCAGGAATCAGTTGAGGGAACCATCTCTGAGCTGTTTCTAATATAACAACATCGTTTCTTCATTGAGGAGATTAAATCTGCACACACTACTCTAGATGTGATCTCACTAAGACCCTATACAGCAGCAGCAACACTTTCCCAGCCTGCTGTAAGGTTCCCACCCAGGTTAGAGCAGTGTCAGCTCTCTGGGGGAATACAGAGCATTGTTGGAAGATCATTGTCCTTCTCCATTCCACGGCAATACGGGAGATCTGGAGCAATTAAAGTTTGAGAAGATCATAAATGATGTGGCGAGATGATCTCTGTCATTAATCTCCCCAGAGCCCACATCGCTCAGATTCTACAGAATCTGGTAAGGTGCAGCACAAAAAACAGCAAGGAGGAGCAAACATTGATGGGGGTTATATATCAAAGTGAAAGCTGCAATACAAATGTTGGACATGTTATAAAACAGGAAATGAGACATACACATTTGTGGGTACTGCAGTAATAATGTACTGTTTACATTATATCTAAACTGTGTTAACCCAATTGAATGCTAATGCTGGGAAAAATGTATGTTATAACCACGTGTGAGATGGTTTACATTAACATTATGTAGAGCACTGAGCTTGAGATCATGTTATTTAGGAATTGGTGTTGGATGATCAGAAGAGCTAATTCAAAATTTGGCTGTAAAGGACCTTTTGGGAATAGTGACCACAATGTACTGGTTTTCTTTTATGCTGTTTGAGTCCACGATAATTTTTGTTTTATTTATAGTAACCGTGATACATGTGAGTCATGCAAGCCCTGAAGGTATGAGGAGAAAGTGGGGACTACAGATGCTGGAGATCAGAGTCGAAGACTGTGGTGCTGGAAAAGCGCAGTCAGGCAGCACACTAGGACCAGGAGAAATGACGTATCGGGCATAAGCCCTTCATCAGGAATTAGGCTTATGGGCCAAGGGGGCTGAGAGATAAATGACAGGGGGGTGCGGCAGGAGGGAGAGAGCTGGGATTGTACTAGGTAGATGAAGGTGGGGTTGAAAGTGATAGGTGATGAAGGGAGACAGAACGTCTATCTGCTGCACCCATTACACCAAATGTGGTCTTCTCTACATTGGCGAAGCAGGATGTCAACTTGTGGATCATTTCAGAGAACATCTCTGGGACAGCGACATCGCCTTGTGGCTGAGCACTTTAACTCCCCTTTCCACTCTGCCAAGGACATGAGGGTCCTGGGCCTGCTCCATCGCAAACCCGAACCACCAGAAGCCTGGAGGAAGAAAGCCTCCTCATCTGCCTTGGGACCATCCAACCACGGGGGATCATAGTGTATTTCCCCATTTTCCCTACTCGCACCTTATCCCACTCCAACCTTCCAAGTCAGCACCGCCCTTTTGAATGTTCCTATATGTCCACAGTCCTTCCTATCAATCTGGGCCACCCTCCTCTCCGACTATCACTTTCAACCTCACCTTCATCCACCTATTAGATTAAAGAAGGCAGCTTAGAAAAATGCCAAGTGTTGCAGTAAGCCAGTGGTTCAGAGAAATGTAGGACCCAGCAAAGGATGTCCACGAAACTGAGAAGAAAATCAGAAGGAGAAAAAGCGTGCAAATGAAAGAAAAACATAAAGACTGCTAAAAAGCGTCTATCAATGCTTGAAAAAAAATAAAAACAAGGTCAAATGTGGAACACTTGGTGTGCGTTCAGGATAATTTAGTGCAAAGAACAGAGAAATCGCAGGGAAAAGAAACAATTTATTTGTGTCTATCTTCATGGAAGAATGACCAGAAATTCTTCCAGAAATACCAAGAGACCATGGGACTTCTGTAAGTAAAGTCTAAGCTCATTCGTATCAGTGTTGGGGTTATCTTTGAAAATAAAGCTGGATTGAGTATTTATACATCTGACAGACTAGACGTGGTTCATACGGATTTTCGCTTTATTTTCAGCCACATTCCCAAAATGCATTTAGCCAATCTGGATAAGGTAAAGGGTATAAATATTATCCAACAGTTTAAGAAAGGATGAATTTGGAGAGTGGTGAACTACAGACCAGTTAGCTTGTCATCCGCAGCCGCGTTGGACTCGATTACAAAGAGCATGCTACTAGATATTTAGAAGGTAATAACATATCTGGGGAGTGTGAGAATGTATCGATGAACGGAAAACCAGAAGTGGCAATTTTTTTTTGGAACGGTATGAAGATGATTCCTGTGGTCATAGGCAATGAAGAACCAATGTATAACGTATAGTTAGATATTCATGAGCTTTTTTTAACGAACTCACACAGTAAGCTCACAAGAAAGTTAAAGTGAGAGGTATTGTGAAGAACATACGCAAATGGGAGAGTAAAATTAGGTTTACATTCATGTGAATGAATTTCGAATATACAGGATGTCGTGCACCAGTTGCATCGAGTGCTGGTGAGACTAAACTTCAAGTATTGTGTATCATTCGGAGTCCCAATCTAAAAAAAAATTTACTGACTACAGAGGAACTGCAAACGGGATTATGCTGATTAACCCCTAAGACGGCAAGATTGTCTGATGTGGAAACTTAGTCTGTGATCTCGAGTTTCAAAACATGAGAGGTGATTGCAGTTAAACATAGTGGGGACTGAATAACAGAGGGGCATGGTGAAGTACAAGTACGCAAGATCAAGGATAATCCTACACGGACAAGTCAAACAGAATAATCAGCAAACAGTTAGTGTCCATTAGAAACCAAAGGGGCAATCTTTGTGTCAAGCTGGAGAACATTGATGGATTGTTACATGAGACCTTCACATCTATTTTACTTGGGAGAAGGAAGACGCAGATACAGAATTCAAGAAGGTGGACTGGGAAGCTCTTGAACAGATTGATGTAAAATACGAGACAGGATTTGAGGCTTTGTTCTGTATAAATTTGGACCAATCTCCATGTCTGAATGAGTTGTATCACAGGCGGCTGTTGGGGTCAAGGGAGGAAAGACCCTGACTGAATATTTTAATTAGAATCTGACCATAGGGGAGGTGCCTGAGAACTGGAGAACTGCTAATATGATTTCACTTCACAGTAAGGGTGGGAGAGATAGACCAGGGAACTATATACGAGTGAGTCACTGTTAAGAAAACTACTGGAGAAAATAGGGAAGGAGAAAAATTAACTCCAATCAGAGTCACAAGGTTTGATCAGGGATAATTATCATGACTTTTTCAGAAGTAAGTCACATCCAATGGTGTGGTTCTGTTCGCCGACCTGGGAATTTATATTGCAAACGTTTCGTCCCCTGTCTAGGTGACATCCTCAGTGCTTGGGAGCCTCCTGTGAAGCGCTTCTGTGATGTTTCCTAACGATCCGCATCCGTAAACACCAATTAGCCACGGAATGACACGACCAGCTATCCTTAGTAGCCACACACGCAGATGAATTCGACTGGGACAACACTATATAATAGGGCAGGGCAAACAGAGAACAGCCAGGGAATTCCTAGAGGCATGGCACTCATCCACAGATTCTATCAACAAACACATCGACCTGGACCCAACATACAGGCCACTGTAGTGGACAGCTGGAACTGACAACCGAAAGTGGCAGAGACAAGCCACTACAAATGCCAGAGGAAACATCACATAAGCGCTTCACAGGAGGCTTCCAAGCACTGAGGATGTCACCTAGAAAGGGGACGAAGCGTTTGCAACAAAAACTCCCAGCTTGGCGAACAGAACCACAACAACGAGCACCCGAGCTACAAATCTCCCAAACTTTGATCACATCCAATGGATTTGATTGAATTAGTTTGAGGAGGTCGATTGTTTCGTTTTGTAGGAAGGCCTTTAACAAATTTCCACCTGGGAAACTGAAAAATAAAGTAAAATCTCACAACATGAAAGATGACGTGACGAGTTACAACGAAAATTGTCTTAATGGCAGGAGACAGAGGGTGGTGGGAGAAGGCTGTTTGTGTGACTGGAGACCAGTATCTCCTGGTGTAGCACAGGGATCAGTGCTGTGTCCCTTATTGTTTGTGTTATTCATAAGGAAGTATAGATGTGAATGTGGAGGGGGCTAGGTGGCGAGTGGGAGAGGTATGGTAAGTAAATGATTTTTTGACATAAAGATTGGCTGGGTGGTTAGCAGTGAGGAGGAAAGCCTTAAGTTACAGGAAGATGCAGATGGAATGGTCAGATGGGCAGACCAATGGCAGGTTGAATGTAACCCTGATAAATATGAGGTGATGCTCTTTGGGAGAAGGAACCGGCTGGAAGGGACTCAATGAATGGCAGCACACTGGCAAGCTCGGAGTGTGCTTCTCCACACATCCCTGAATGTGGCTGGACAGGGTAATGGGCTAGTTAAGAATTGGATATTGGGTGGTGTTTTTCCTAATCGGGCATAGATTATAAATGCTAGACTTTGTTTAGTCCATGATGGAGTACTGTATGCATTTCTGGGAGCCACATTACAGGAAGGATGTGATTGTACTGGAGTGGTTGCAGAGGAGATTCACCAGGATGTCCCCTAGGATGGTGCATATCAGCTATGGAGAGAGGCTGGATAAACTCGGGTTGTTTACTTTGGAGCAGAGAAGGCTGGGGGGGATGTGATTCAGAAGGATAAGATTATAAGCGACACGGACAGGGGGGATAGGCAGCAGGTGTTCCTTTTAGTCAGAGGGTCAAGAACAAGTGAACACACTTTTAAAGTGAAACAGTTGAGGTTCAGAGAGGATTTAAACATTTTTGTCACCTAGAGGGTGTTATGTTCTGGGATTACTTCTGCTAAACTGACAAGTGGTGAAGGAACCAACAAGAGGAAAATACATATTGACCACAGCCTTACTAATCTGCCAGTTGCAGAATTATCTGTCCATGACAGTATCGGTAAGAGTGACCACCGCATAGTCATTGTGGAGACAAAGTCACACCTGCACATTGAGAATAGCCTCCATCATTTTGGGTGGTACTATCACGGTGCTAAATAGGGCAGATTTTGAACAGGTCGAGCAGCTCAAGTCTGGGTGTCCATAAGGTGCTGTGGTTCATCTATAGCAGCAGAATTGTACACCCACACAACCTCATGGCCTGGTATATCCCACTCACAACAATTACCATCAATCCAGAGGATCATCATTGGTTCAATGGAGTGTGCAGGATGGCAGGAGCAGCACCAGGCAGACCTGACAATGAGGTGTCAACCTGATGATGCCACCAAACAGGACAACTTGTGCACCAAACAGCATAAGCAATAAGTGACAGACAGTGCTAAGTTATCCCACAAGCAGAGGATCAGATCTAAGCTCTGCAGTCCTTCCACATCTAGTGTAGAAACGTTGGAGACAATTAAACAACTCACTTGAGGAAGAGATTCCACAAATAACCCTATCCTTAATGATGGAAGAGCCCAGCACTTCAGTGTATAAGATAAGGCTGATGCATTCGCAACAATCTTCAGTCAGAAGGGCTAAGTGGATGATCCATTTCAGCCTCCTCCAGTGGTCCTCAGCAATTCAGTTACAAGTCATCAACCATTTGATTCAGTCCAAGCGTTATACAGAAATGTTTGGAGATACTGGATACTCCAAAGGATCCATACTCTGACAACATTCTGGCAATAGTACTGAAAACGTGTGCTCCATAACTTGCCACTCCCCTAGCCAAACTGTTTCAACGCAGTTACAACAATGGCTTTCCCCGATTACCCCAAGTATCTCCTGTATATAAAAAGTAGAATAAATCCAATCCAACCAATCACCACTGCATCAGTCTACTCTCGATCATCAGTAAAGTGGTGGAGATCTCAGTGCTTTTAAGCAGCACCTGCTCAGCAATACCGTGGTCAATGATGCCCAGGTTGGACTCCCCAGGTTCACTCATGTCCTGACCTCATTACCTTGGTTCAAACATGGACAAAAGAGCTGCATTCCAGAGATGGTTTGACAGTGACAGCCCTTTAAATCAAGGCTGCATTCGACCAAGTGTGGTATCAAGGGGCTTTAGCAGCACTGGAATCAATGGGTATCGGGGCAAACACCCCGCTGGTTAGAATCATACCTGACACGTAGGAAGATGGTCATGGTTGATGAAGATCAGTCAACTCAGCTCCATGTCTGTAGGAGTCCCTCGAGCAGTGGCCGAAAACCTCTTCAGGGCTACTTCATCAATGACCTTCCCTCCATGTTAAGGTCAGAAGTGGGGATGTTCGCCAATGATTGTACAATGTTCTGCAACATTTGTGGCTCCTCAGATACTGAAGCAGTCCATGTTCAAATGCGACAAGATCTGGACAGTATCCAGGCTGGCAAGTGGTAAGTAATGTTCAGGCCACACAAATTCTGGTCGCCTCACTTTAGGAAAGATGTGGAAGCTTTGGAGAGCGTGCAGAGAAGATTTACCAGATGTTGCCTAGAATGGAGAATAGGTCGTACGAGAACAGGTTGAGAGTTCTCGGCCTTTTCTCGTTGGAACGGCGAAGGATGAGGGGTGTCTTGATAGAGGTTTATAAGATGATCAGAGGAATAGATAGAGTAGACAGTCAGAAACGTTTTCCCCGGGTACAACAGAGTGTTACAAGGGGCCATAAATTTAAGGTGAAGGGTGGAAGGTATAGGGGAGATGTCAGGGGTGGGTTCTTTACCCAGAGAGTGGTGGGGGCATGGAATGCGCTGCCCGTGGGAGTGGTAGAGTCAGCATCATTGGCGATCTTTAAGCGGCAATTGGATAGGTACATGGATGGGTGCTTAATCTAGGATAAATGTTCGGCACAACATCGTGGGCCGAAGGGCCTGTTCTGTGCTGTATTGTTCTATGTTCTATGTTCTAAATGCCAGACCGTGACCATCACCAATAAAATACAATCTAACCTGCCCCTTGGCATTCAATGGTGGTACTATCATTGAATCCCCAGTATCAAAGTCCTGGTGGGTAATCATTGCTCAGAAACTCACTGGTCTCGCCACATAAACAGAGTAAATATAAGAGCAGGTCAGAAGCTAGGAATACTGTGGCGAGTAACTCACATCCTGACTTCCAAAATTCTGTCCATCATCTACAATGCATAAGTCAGAAATGTGATAGATGGCTCCCAGTTTGCCTGGATGAGTGCAGCCCCAACAACACTCCAGAAGCTTTATACCATCCAGGACAAAGCAGCCAGTTTGACTGTCCCTAAATCCACAATGCTCCACCATCAATGCTCAGCAGCAGCAGTTCTTTTACTATCCACATGCTGCAATGAAATGATTCACCAAAGATCCTCAGAAACCATCTTTCCAACTCACGACCACTTCTATCTAGAAGGACAAGGGCTACAGATGAATGGAACACCACCATCTTCAGGTTCCCTCCAAGCCATTCACCATTCTGACTTGGAAATATATCACCACTCCTTCACAGTCGCTGGGTCAGAATCCTGGAATTCCCTCCCTAATGGCATTGGAGGTCAACCACAGCAGGTGGACTGCAGCAATTCAACAAGGCAGCTCACCACCACCTTCTCAAGGGCAACTAGGGACAGGCAATAAATGCTGGCCCAGCCAGTGACACCCAGATTGACGAAATACAGAAATAGAAATTAACAGAGGACGGTTGCTGAGGTGTCACAGAGATCGGTGTTTGGGGCCCAGCTGTTCACAATGTCCTTTAAATATTTGGTTGCTGGAATCAGATGCAATACATCCCAGCCTGCTGACAGCACTAATGGATGTGGGATTGTGAGTGGGTGCGGAGGATATAAAAAAGCACCCAGAAGACTAAGCCAAATGGAGTGAATGGGTAAATACGTGACAGATGGAGAACAATGTGGATAGAGGTGACGGTGTGCCCTTTGGTGGAAATGATAAACTGGAATCCTACAATTTGAAAAGGATTGGTTGAAACACGTTGATTTACAAAGGGCCATATGCTCCTTTTTGTTGTTTCCTTCTGCATCAACCTCTGAGGTCCCTGCAGCGCAGTGAGTTCTGTAACCAGAAGTCAATACTGGGCATGGCATTGACACGCTGACCAGTGTACACAGACCCACCAAGTGGGGAGCTATAACACGGAAAAGGATCTGCATCTCATTGTACATATGTCGCTGAAAGCAATATTGCAGAAACAGAAAGCAGTAAGGAAGATAAATGGTGCCTGACCTTCATTTCAGGGGGATGTGAGTCCAGGAGAAAGGGTGTCTTACTGCATCTGTACAGGCCTTTGGAGACATCCCATCTCGAGTATTGTGCAATATTGTGTGCAGGCTTGGTCTCCTTACCTAATAAAGGACCAACCTGACATTGAGGGAGAGCAGTGAAGGATGACCAGACTGATATCTGGGATGACGGGCTTGTTGTGGGAGCAGAGTTTGGGGTGACTGGGCCAATATTCCATGGGGTTTAGGAAAATGAGTGGAGATCTCAGTGAAATATACAAAACTCTGACAGGGTGAGACAGATTAAAAGCAGGGATGATTTTCCCCTGGCTGGGATGACTGAAACAAGGAACCACAGTATTTGGTAAGGCAGGTCACTCTGCAATGAGATGAGAATAAATGTCTGCACTACTGACTGGTGAACATGGGGAATTGGCTTGCACCTGGAAACCAAGACACTGATTATAAATAAGGATTTAGAGACAGTAAAGGGATGATGGGAGAGCAGGAGTACGGTGTGGAAATGAAGGGCCAACCATCATTACATAGAATTGGTTCGCAAACTCAATGGACCAAACGTACTACTGCATTTCCTATTTTATAACTTCCAAAGGTTACTAACATTAACGGATATGTATATCATATGGCGTAATTGCATTGAGGAGATGTTTTTCCATGAACTAGAATGGGGGAGGCTCAATGTGTTGTATGACCTTATCCTTTCCCGCTGTTTCTGTGCAGTCTGTGGGAAAGCTCGGTAAATGTTGTCACAAGCTCTCAGATGTTAGGAAGGAGGTCTCTGCAGGGTCGACAGGACTCTGTTCCCATTCCCTTTTCGAACACTGATGCTGAGGCCGGATGTTCTGTCCGGTTTCATCATTCCAGACCTTGGTGCAGTTTGATACAAGTGAGTGCCTTGATTGGCCGTTTCAGAGACCATTGAAATGTTTATCACACGTCAGGGTCTTTGGAGTCAGTTTTAGGCCAGCCCAGGAAATCATGGGAGATTCACTTCCTAAAAGTACATTGGAGAAGGAAGTTCTGTTTGCAATCGATATTGGCTTCAAGGTCACTGTTACTGACACCAGATTTTAGATCTCGATATTTTATTAATTGTATTTAACTTCCACCAGCTGCCAGAGCATTAGCCTGGTCTGGATTAGTAATCCAGTGACATTTCCACAACAGCACCATCTCCACATGGGGACCTGTCAGAGACAACACTGAACAGAGTATTTTTGTGATGCTTGACAGCTCTGTCAAAAATTCTCCTACCAACTTGACTGTCGTGTTTGGACTGAGGGGGTGGTAAATGATCAGATTGTAATTATTCCCGTTTTGGGGAACGGGTCTTAGCCGAGTAATTTTCCACATTGCCAGGGAGATGTCAGAGTTGGAGTTGGAATTAAACAGCTTCGCCAGCGACACGGCTTGTTGTGCAACACAAGTCTTCAGTCCTATTGCAGGAATGGTGTCCTGGCCCATTGCATGTGTCCGTATCGACTGTGTTCAGCTGTTTCTTCATGTCACGTGCAGCAAATCACATAAGTTGAAGACTGGCATCTGTGATTCTGTGGGCATCATGGCGAGGGTGATGATTACCATCGACTCAACACTTCTGGCAGAAGTTGGTGCAGATAAAACATCCTTCTCTTTTACACTGATGTGCAGGTCTGTTCCATTATTTAGGATGGGGATGTTTGTGGAGCCCTCTCCTCCAGCTATTTGTTTAAGCGTCCATCACCATTTATAACTGAATGTGGCAGGACTGCAGGGCTTCGTTCAGATCTGTTGATCAAGTCCGGTAGCATAAATGAGATAGCATCAGGTTAAGATTCATGTGATTCTGACTCTGACATGTTCACCCACACTGGTCACTGAGCCATAGATGCTGTTGATGGTAATGACAGACTGCAGTGTTATCCTGGCAAAAAGTTACAGGTTGTGGTTGGATGCTGTTCTGCTTCTCCTGCTGCTGTGGTCTAAAGCACTACATGAATACGCAGTTTGGAGCTGCAATATCTGCAATGCAATTCTGCTGTCTGTTCCCCAATTCTCACTGAGACCCATTCACCCATCAGCCCTGCACTCAGTGACCTAACCTGGTTTCTAATGTGGAAATACTTCAATTTTCAAACTCTCATTCTGCTGAGGGTCTGTCTCCCCGAGTCTTGCTTCCAATCTGACTCATTCCGCAAAAGCATTTAACTGCTCTTAATTCAAATGTTTAATTCACCTGAATATTTTTCCTTGAGAAATACCATCTTCTGTGTTTAAAGTGATTGTTTTCCTCTGTTTCTTTCCCTGACCATGATTAAGGGCTCTGTAGTGTCAGTGATACCAGAGTTATGTAGTTTCGGAGCCAATGAATTCTCTGGATTCCCAATCATCTTCACCACATTGTATATTTTCTCTTTTGATTTGATGCCTTATCACTCATGGCTGCCTTCTCCTCCCATGAGTATGTTTCATGTTCTTGGGGTTGCATTTCTTGTATTATCTTCCAAATTATCCCCAGAACCTCCTCCCATTGCTGCTCCATGGTGTTTCCTGCTCAGCTCCCATCCAATTAACTCTGGACAGCTCCTCCCGCATGTCTTTGTAGTTACATTGCCTAATTATAACCACATTACATCTTGAAGAGATGTAAACTAAAAGAAGGAGCTTTGAGAAAAGGGACACGAAGAATAATTGCTGGAATTCTAAACCAGCTACAAAGGGAGAACGAGAGAGAGAGTATATAGATATGGAGATATGGAAAATGAGAAAACCACATTCTCGAAAGAAGCAGATGAACATCCCCGAATATTTTGGCAATGTCTGTGTGCTGTGGTCCTTTGTACAGTGCACGTACAACAGAGTAATATGTTCAAATGCTGAGTCTGATGCCAGAATATGTATCTCCAATGATATGATAGACACTAGCTTTGGAAAGAACCCAGCAGGCCAACATATCGAAATAAATTGGGACACCAGAATCAAGAATTTGGAGCACACATCCTGGTAAGAATGAGAAATTAGAGTTGGGAATCCCAGAAAAAGAGGGAACGTTGAGAGGATCAAATAATGTTTCAATATTTTATCAATTTTATACATCATTTGTGACTTATCTGCACACACACACATTGATTAAACAGTATATATACAATCTTTTTTCCACCATTGAAACTGCCCTGTTGTCGTGTTACGAGGATACATGAACACCAACTAGTCACCAAAAGACATGACGCACTATCACTCTGTTCCATACATACAGACAAAGAAGGGCACCACTTTGACTGGGACAAAGCACACACACATACTAAGACACGCAAGGACCTTCTTAGAGGAATGGTATTCTAACCAGAAGTCCATCAATAAACTCATCAATTTAGATTCTGTCTACATTTTATTGTTAAAATCACCTGAAATGACATCACCCAATTTAAGAAACAGTCATGGTGACGAAACTTCTGAAAACATACCTTCAAGCTCAGTGAGCTAACTTGCATGCATATAAATTGTTATTTTTTTGTTTATTAGTGGAATTTAGGAGTTCTCTGTCGCTCACGTTTTGACAGATTATGATGTGAGGTGAGCTTTTCTGGGTATATGGTTTAATTAACAGAGGGGTTTGACATTGATGTTATAACAGTTTGGGGCCTTGCCATATGACATTTGGACAGACTTGAACAGGTCTATGATACAACAGATCCTAGCAAATTCCAACTCATTGTAATTAGTGACTTTGAGCTTCAAATGAAACCATTGGGAAAATTCGTTTAATTTTGTTACTTGTGGTTGGTTAAATGAAACGTGAGGGAAATGGCTTTTAACATTACTGAAGAGGTTCCCGAATTTTCCAAGGAAATCTAGAAAGACAGAAGGAGGACATTTTTTAGAATGAGCAAATAGGTTGGAATTGGGTTTAACCTGGGAGAAAAGGGAAGCTGAAATTGTAATGGAGTTGGTCAAGCACTTTGGTGTGTCAGAGAAATAGGCAACTGCAGTAGAGTTATAAAAACTTAAATTGCAAATGTGGCAACTGGAGTTAGAAGATAAATAAAGGGGCGGAAACAGAGAGAGAAAAAAGAGAAAGAGAAGAGAAAGAAAGAGGAGAATTGAAATTCAGAAGTTGGGAATTAAGGAAGAAAGTTAAATGAACAGGATGGAGATGAAGGGAGAACGTAGGGATGTATACAACTAGGTTAGTAACTTGTCATATTTCGGTGGGAAAAATGTTAAAACCTTTTTTTTATTTCATTTGAAAAAATGACACGGCAGTGAGCTTTTGGGTAATGCTAGCTCAGACTAATCTGGTGGGCACAGCTAGTGAGGTATGTGCAGCGCTGTCAGACGAGGGATCCAGACATTATCACGATGTCAAATTGGCTATTTTGATTCGTTATGAATTGGTACTAGAAGCATATAGACAGAAATTCGGAAAAATAGAGACGGAACCAGGTCAGACTTATATTGAGTTTGAAAGAATTAACCAGTCATTTTGATAGGTGGGTTATGGTCTTAAAAATGGATAAGACCTGTGAGGCTTCAAGGAAGATTAATCAGCTGGAGAAGTTAAAAGACTCACTTCCAGAGATAGTAAGAATTCATGTGAATGAATAGAAAGTTCAAGAAGTGAGAAGCGCGGCAGAAATGGCAGGTAAATATGTATTGTGGCATGTGATGAAATTTAGCATCTGGCAGGAATTTCATCCTGTGGGGGATAGAAATTGGGAGAAGGGAAGATCACACATTACAAAGCGAACAGTAGTTCACAATAGTTTACCACAGGTGAAGAAAGAAGCCCAAGGGGGTTGAAAGGTGGTGAAAGGCCTCAGGTGCTCTCACTGTAAGGGAGTGGAACACATAATATTACAGTGCCGATGGTTTAAGAGGGGCACCGGGAAAAGGTTGTTATCACTGCAGTAAGATGGCACACCGTGCTGGGCGTTAAAGAAGACACTTTGGGGAAAGATGCGGTAGAAGAGGCTAAGCCAGTGGCATTAGTGAAACTGGTAAAGGAAACCCCAAGTGCAGCCGAGGAGCTGCAGGACATTGCACAGCCTAGGCAAGGGCTGGGTATGGAGGCAGTGCCTGATCTCACTAAACAATTCAGCTCTGTAGATAAAGTTTACTCAGAAAGAACAGGGGGAGAAGGATAAGAAATTATAATTTTGTGAGATAAGGGATCTGCTCAGTCTCTATTAGTTGGGAAGTGAGGCACCAGAAAAGCACAACAGATCAGGCAGCGTCCGAACAGCAGGACATTCGCATATCAGGCAGAAACCCAACGTCCGGAACGTGGTGGGGGACAAGGGGGCTGGAAGATAAATACGAGAGTAGTAGCTGAGCTGGTGGGAGGGTCACTGGGAAGGCAATAAGAAGATGTAGGTAGGAGTGATAGTGATATGTCGGAGGGGAAGGTGGAGTCGATAGGTGGAAAGGAAGATGGCATGTTAGGGCAGTTCAAGAGGACGGTGCTAGGTTGAACGGTTGGATCTGGGAGAGGTTGGTGGAGGGGAGATTTGGAATTTGATGAAGTCAACGTTGATGCTGTACAGGTTGAGGGTTCCAGCTGTCCTACCCCCCCCCCCTCTCCAACATATCACCATCACACCCCACCTGCATCTACCAATCGCCTTCCAAGCTCTCTTTCACCCAGGTCCACCCCCACCCACCCAATTATTTTTCAACCTCCTTCCCCCTCCCTTACGCCCCATTTTCCTGCTGAAGGACGTATGCCTGAAACGTCACTGCTCCAGCCCCTTCGATGCTGCCAACATGCTGTGCTTTTCCAGCCACACACTTTTCAACTCTCAGCTCCAGCATCTGCCGCCCTCACTTTCTCTCACCCTCTAATAGTACGAGATGAAAGTTTTTTGTCACTCTTTCTGACATGATAATCAAGATCGTGATAACTTGTGAAATGGGGACAGAAATTAAACATTCCCTTGTGTAACATCAGGTTGGAATGCCAAATCAAGATTGGGGAAGTAACAGTGACAGTGAGTAACAGAGTGTCTGTTCTAGGAATAGAGTTTGTTCTTGGGAACGATTTAGCAGGAGGCGAGGTGGGAGAGGCACCCCTTGTGGTGGAGAAGCCAAAGGAAGATGAGGGAATTGGTGAGTTAAAAGAAAATTACCCAGGATTTTTTCCAGACGGTGTAGTAACAAGATCCCACTGTCATAAGTTATAGCAGGAAGGAAAAACGAACGAAAAAGACAAATGAGTTGATGCTCAGTGAACTGACACCCTGTTTGATGTGACGGTGCAGAAAAACCCTGAACAGGCAGAGGTGTTCCGTCCTGAAAGGCTAATGGACGTACAACAGAGATATATACACACACATACACATGCACACACAGAGATAATGAATCAGAATATATTGTTGAACGTTATTAACTTAAAGATAAAATCATAAAATTAAAATGGAGACCCCGATAGGTTACTTATTGAACAAGAATGATTAAGTTCCACGCTGGCCTGACAATATTTTAATGTGTATATGATAAACAAATTGTCGGAGATAGTTGTGGACAACGACAAATCTCTCGCATTTTTTGGAATATTTAAAGACCGGAATATGAGACTATTTCATTGGAGTATTACCTTACCGACTTTAAACTTACAAAATGTACATACTGTGGCTCCTATAATGTGATAGCAGATTGTGTTTTCGTGGATTTAAAGGAAAAAGTGTAGATAAGATTTGACTTATTCCAGTGTTGTATTGGTGTGCAGAATTAATATGAATGATATAACTGAGATTAACACTTTGGTATTTCATAAAATTGGGATTAAGAGTTAGAGGAAAACAAATGTAGCCATCTTTTCATTCTGCTAGTTCATTTTATTTTCTGAAACGGGGAGATGTTATGAAGACAAAAACATATATGGACACTTTAAGACAGATCGGGTTTTGCTGAATAGAAATTAAAGCTTGAGATGCGAGCTGAAGGTCACACTGTTCCACATGTCACCATTAGCTGAGAAATGGATTCCTGAGTTTTGGTTGCTGTTTTGACAGCCATTCAAATGTAACCAAAGAGTTTAAATAACGCTCAGGATACCAGATGCCAACAGAATGTGAATATTATTGTTTCGACACCTGGACAGCAATCAAATTATGAGAATTATTATATCATGGGGAGCATATAAACCCAGCATGTTGAACACTGGAGGGAGAGCTGCTGCCATCCAACAGTAGAGCAACTGCTGTAGAGCAGGAGTGCTAACTGACCATCTCAAACACTCTCTCTCAAAGACACATGTTCATGTCAAACCTACTTGCAACAAAAAAAATGACCCGGGGAGATGCAGCTGAAAGAGTGAAGACAGCGGGGAAGATAGAGACTGTATGGTCTTGAGATTGTAATGTTTAATATGTGGGTTGTTGGAACAGCATATTTTTACAGAGTTCGAGTCAGATAGTAAGTAGCTAAGAAAAGACGGACTTGTATTTGTAAATAGTTGTTGTTTAGTGTTCACTATTAAGGTTAAGAAACTAACTTGTTAATTTCTGTTTAAAAGGAGGTCTGTGTCACTCATATTTTAACAGATTTCGAGGTGAGGTGAGCTTTTCTGGGTGTTTGGTTTTAATTAACAGAGTGGTTCGACTCCACCTTGTAAATGTCCATCCACGCTCACCCCATTTCCCTGCAGTTGGCCCATATCCTTCCAGTCCTTTCCTACCCAAATATTTATCCAAACGCATTTGAAATGTTGTTAATTTACCCCCCTCAACTACATCTGCGAGTAGCTCATCCACGTACCAGCCTCTGTGGAAAGAAGTGGCCCCTCAGGTTCCCCTTTATTCCTTTCCTTCTAACGTTAAACTGATCCTCTCTCATCCTCGATTCTCTACACCTTGGAAAAAGACTGAGACCATTAACCCTATCTATACCCCTCGTGATTTTATACAGCTCTATAACAACTCCCCCAGTCTCCTACACGCTAAAGAAAATGTCCTATCTTGTCCAACCTCTCCCTATAACTCAGACCATTGGGTCCTGGCAACATCCTTGTAAATTTCTTCTGTACTCTTTCTAATTCAATAACATCAACCACATAACAAGGTGACAAACCTGAACACAATACTCTAAGTGCGGCCTTACCAAAGTCCTGTATAACTGCAGCATAAATTCCCATCTTCTATACTCAATATCCTGCCTGATGAAGGCCAATGTGCCAAATGCCTCCTTCACTGCCCTGTCTACCTGTGACTCCACTCTCAGGGAACCGTGCACCTGAGCACCAAGGTCTCTCTGCCCCCTGCACCCCTTAAGGCCCTCCCATTCACCATGAAACTCCTACCTTGATTTGAATTTCCAAAATGCAAGACCTCACGCTTCTATATTAAATTCCATTTCCCAGCCCATTTCCCCAACTGATTAAGGTCCTGCTGCAATTTCTGTTAATATTCCTCACTGATCATGCTCCCACTTACTTTAGTGTCATCTGCAAACTTATTAATCAAACCTTGTACATTCTCAACCAAATCATAGATACCAAACAGCAATACACCCAGCCTCAAGTCTGACAAACATCTTTCCACTAAACCCACTTCTTCCTACCATCAAGCCAACTGTGTATCTAATTGGACAGTTCCCACGCATTCTACGTGTTGTAACCTTCCTGAGCAGCCTGCCATTTGGAAACTTATCAAACCTCATCAAAGCACTCTAAGAAATTTGGGAAGCATGATCTATGCTGTCTATGCTGACTGCTCCGAATCAAACCCTGTGTAAGTAAGGGGCGCAGTCAATGGCATGCTGTCCTTCATTGTAAGATGATTCGAGTACATAAGTAAAGCCATCTTTCAGCTGTTGTAGAAGCTTGCTGAGAGAGCATTTGGAGCATTCTGTACAGATTTGATGTCCTTTGCAAGGAATGGTTCCCGTACCATAGACATGGATGATGGTAACATGAGGATAGAGTGAGGAAACTGAGTGTTTAACCTGTAGAGTGTGATAGACGAAAAAATGGTGATGCTGAAACATGAGGAGTGGCATTGGTCTCTTATTTCCAAAACAGAAATTCCATACTTTACCCAGGAGTTATTGGTTTGATTTATTGTCACGTGTACCTCAGTACAGGGAAACACTTTATCTATGAGCAGTGGAGGCAGATCATAGTAAACATGGCCAGACAGATCATAGGGTGGAAATAGACTAGGACAGAGTAAGGCATAACGGTTACATTGAACAGGATGTGCACTAGACAAGATCAACATGAACAAGATCAGCATTATTTGAATTTAGAGAGTCCATCCATCAGTCTAACGTGACTTTCCTAATAGTTTATATGCCTTAATTAACTCTCCCCACGTTATTGTGTAGTCGGCGTGTGAACCCGAACTGAACGTCAGGTTGCTCACAATCCCCAACAGCAGCCACAATACCTTCCATCTGAAACAGTTAGCCATTCC
Source organism: Hemiscyllium ocellatum (assembly GCF_020745735.1). Lineage (NCBI taxonomy): Eukaryota > Metazoa > Chordata > Chondrichthyes > Orectolobiformes > Hemiscylliidae > Hemiscyllium > Hemiscyllium ocellatum. The sequence continues at coordinate 339,802 of NW_026869091.1, read as the reverse complement.
CATCAGCATCCACCCTACACAGAGAACACCAGGCTGGCTTCCCGGAGATGGAAGGTGCCTTCTTGTGACTTCACACAAGACATATGGCTTCCCTCCTCACCACTAGAAAACCGCATTAATGTCCCACGTGTGTATCATGACAGACAGAACTACGAGGAACAACGTGGAGCAGTCTGTCTGTGCAGCCTCTGCTCCACTTGTTCATCATGTTAGAGCATCAATTAGGAGACAGCGAGGACTGTTGATGCTGAAGATCAGAGTAGACAGTGGTTTGCTGGAAAAGCACAGCAGGAGAATCGACGTTTCGAGCATAAGCCGTTCATCAGGAATCAGCATCAATTACCTCATTCTGCCCCTGTGTCAGTGCATTGAGATGGGAATGGCCTCCTACTGTTCCTGTATAAGTGACTCAAGGGACTGACTGGCTTCTTCCTCGTCCGATTGGGCCAAGGGCCTGATTGTGTTACCCCTGGTTCCTGAATGACAGCTCGATGTGCTGACTAGTGTGATGATGCTGTAGCTTTAAGAAGTTATTTTGTTCTGGTTTATTTTAAGAGAGAGATTGAATGACCGTTACCAAGCTGGCTAGTTAGGACCACTTGAATAAACAACTAGTGATACCTTGGGTTTATTTTAATGCAGATGGAATGGGTGTGGTCAGCTTTCACAGATTAGGATTTCTGGGTTTCGGTTTCTCAGTAACATCAGAAATTATTGGGGTCTCCACCGAGTTGAAAGTTTTAGTGAATGTCTCCTGGTAGCTACTCTCTATGAATTTTCTCTTGGTGCTGTTTTTAAATCCTAAATTGTAGAAATATTTGTGTCATTCAGTGTCTGAATATTCCTTTTTTCCAAGGGCTGTGTTCATGTGATTTTCCAGTATTGGAACAGTTCATTCGTATTAGTTCCTAGATCTATTGTTCTGTTAACTTGTCCAATATAATTACGTTATTCTAAATTCTTCTTTCTTTGGTTTTATTTCATCTATCGTATTTAAGCAAATGGGGTTATGCTTCACACCGAGTTGTTTGTCCAGAAACATTGCATCTGGAACAGCCATTTTACATTTTCTTTAAAATAAGAAAACATTAGAGTCTAGGCTACCGCCTTCAAATATTGTCGAGGGGCTCTGGTGCGGCCCATCACACTAGAATCCTTCCCTTCTTGAGTAATATGTTGGAGGCACTGAATGAGCTGTCCCTGTTCTTCTCTAATAGTGTCAATGGGTTGAACGACCTCCTCATATTCCTGTGAAACCAGTGTAAGGTGCGGAATGAACTCTTAGTTTACTGTGGCAATGTGTAGTGTCAGACAGACCTTTGTATGAATGCTACGGACTCTTTAAAAGCACACGCCTCAATGGAGTCCATGTCTTGCTGCACATGGACACAGACCGGTTCAGGAGCCGACGGGGGCGTCAAATTATTCTGAACATTGTGGAATCCTCAGTGACCATCCCCACTTTGGATCTTATGGTGGGGAGAGTGAGAGTGGGGAGACATTGATGAAGCAGCTGAAGATGTTTGTGAAGAGGAAGCTACCCTGAGGATCTCCCACAGAGGTGACCCAAGACTGAGATGATGAACATCTTCCTTTGTGCCATGTTAGACTCCAAACACTGGAGACTTTTCTCTGATTCCCATTAAGTTCAGATTTGTTAAGCTCCTTGATGTCAACAGAAGCCTTGATATCAGGGCCAGTCATTTTTACCTGACCCCTTGTGTTAATCTCTTTTGTTCATATCAATAGGCCATGGTATAGGAGCAACAAGGGTTTTCTTCAAACAGGTGGCATTGAATGTCAGGATTTCTCTTCTCAAGAGTGTTCGGGGAGCCAGATGACTGAATGTATTTGAAGAGGAGGTAGATGGAGATTGACCTGTCAGAGAGGGGAGGGTGATGAAGAATTGGGTATGAAAGAGGATTTGAGACCAAAAGCAGATCAGTCATGATCTTAGTGAAAGGCAAGGCAGGGGTGGGGAGTGAATGACCTGTCCCTGTGTCTGATGTTCTCACATTCTGTTCTTAGAAAGTTAGTGGGTATAATTTTCATGAATGTTCTGTTATTGAATGTTGTCGTCAGAGAGACAAAAGGATTTTGTGAGCAATCGCTGGGTGAGGTATGGGGGCTGTATTCATAGTGAATTTGGGTCTACAACATGACCAACAAATAGAGCACAAGTTTCAGAGAGGGGAAGTTCTGTACAGAGAGATGAGGGGCTTCTTTCATACCCAGCCTGGGTTTTACAATTACATTTCTCAAATCACCTCAAAGCGTGTGGGACAGTCTTGAAGGGCCGAATGATCTCCTCTGTTTCTGTGCACCAGATTATAGAAGTAAGTAGTCTCTAAATGCTCCTGCCTAACAGGTTTAATGGGCTGAATGGAACACAGGAGCATGGGATTGAGGGATAGGAGTGGGTCATTAGACACTTTGAGCCTTGTCCACCAGGCACTAAGATTGTGGCCTCAGCCCCACTTTCCTGTCTGTGTCCCATTATCCATGACTCACTTCTCTGTCAAATATTTACCTAATGCAGCTTTCAATCAATGTGAACATAGAGGCACGATAAACTTCCAGTGAAGAGAATTCCCACTTGAAACGTCCATTCAGAATTATTCGTCATTCCTCTGATAGAATCAAAGTGTCATGCAGAATGGAAACAGACCCGTTAGTCCAATCTGTTCAGTCCGATCAGATATCAAATCTGATCCAATTCCATTTGGCAGCATTTGGCCGATATCCCTCGTCTTTCAGATACTTTTTAAATGTGTGATTGTAACCGCCTTCAGCACTTCCTCTGACAGCACTTTCTGTACACACACCACTGTGTGTGTGAAACATTTATCTTCAGTCCATTCTAAATCATTCCCCCTCTCCCCTCCAACCTATACTCTCCTGTTCTGGACTCCCCTACCCTGGGGAGCAGAGCGTGGCTGTTCAGAATATACATGCCCCTGCTGGTTTTATAAACTTCTATAATGTGACCCCTCAACCTCTGACACTCCAGGGGGAAACACCTCAAACTAATCAACCTCTCCCTAAACTTCAAACCTCCAGTCCTGGAACACACGTTTACGTCATTTCTGCAGAAAACCGAGTTGTACGCAGTATTCTTAAAGTGGCCTCACCAACATCCTGTACAGATACAACATGCCACCACAACTCCTATACTCAATGCTCTGACTGATTAAGGCAAATGTGCCAAATGTGTTCTGCACCGCACTGTCTGCATTCGACTCCACTTTCAAGGAACAATGTACCTGCAGCCCTATGTCCGTTTGATTCTCAACACTCACCAGGCCCTTACCATTAAGTGTATAACTTCTGCCCTGATTTGCCTTCCCAAACTGCAAAACCTCGTATTTATCTAAATTAAACTTCATCTGTCACTCCTTGCCCCTTTGTCCCATCTATTTGTGGTCTTGTTGTACTCTGAGATAATCTACTACACCACCGTTCTGATGTCGTCTGTAAACTTACTAACTCTGGCCCCGATATTCAGATCCAAATCCTTTACATAAATGATGAAATGTTGTGAACTCAGTCCTGATTCTTACAGCACACTGCTGCTCACAAGCCTCCAGTCTGAAAAATATCCCTCTTCCTTCAAGCCAATTGTGATTAGCTTCTTCTGTATCCCATGTGACTGAAACTTACTAATCTGTCTACCAATCAGAATGAAATACTAGCTATGAAGAGAGGCTGAGTAGTTTAGGTTTATTTCCACTAGTAAAAAGAAGATGGGGGGGAACCTGTTTGAGGTTTGCAAAATCATGAAGGTTATAGAGAGGGTGGACAGAGACAAGCTTTTTCCCAGGGTGAAGGATCCAATAGCGAGAAGTCATGCTTTCAAAGTGAGAGGTGGAATGTTTAAGGGGGATACACACGGTAAGTACTTTACACAGAGGGCGGTGGGCGTTTGGAACACGTTGCTAGCAGAGGTGGTAGAGGCAGGCACGACAGATTCATTTAAGGTGCGTCTAGACAGATGCATGAGTAGGTGGGGAGCAGAGGAGTAGGTGGGGAGCAGAGGGATACAGATACTTAGGAATTGACCGACAGATTTAAACAGTACATTTGGATCGGCTCAGGCTTGGAGGGCGAAGGGCCTGTTCCTGGGCTGGAAATTTTCTTTGTTCTTTGTTATTTAAATGAACACCTTGCTGAAGTCCATATAGACAATGTCAACCAAGCTGCCTTCATCAATCTTCTTTGTCACCTCTTCAATAAACTCAACCAAATTAATGAGACATGATTTCCCATGCAGAAAGCCACGTTGTCTATCCTGATCAGCCCTTACCTTCCCAAATGTATGTAAATGCTATCCTCCAGGATCCCCTCCAACAACTTACCCATCACCGACATCTGGCTCACCGGTCTATAGTTCCCCAGCTTTTTGGGTCACTATTTCCTTTCTAGTCCCACTCCTGCACTGCTCACAACAAATGTTAAATGTAACCAGGTCGGTGATATAGCCGATGATATCGGTCTCAGACTGGGTCAGGGTAAGTTTTAGGAACAAGTCAGGTTAGTATCTTTAATCTGCTCAAATAGCACGTTTATGATCCAGAGCAATGTTACTCCAACTATGGTGGAAAGATGAATGGCAAACTATTTTTGTATTGCAAATATATAATCAATATTTCCCTTTCTATAACACACACACACACACACACACACACACACACACACACACACACACACACACACACACACACACACACACACCTCTGCAATTGTAACTTGAAAGAACTTTGTCCAGATATTATTCCATGTACATTGTCCAAACGATGTCTCCATCACATTCCCTGTCCCATGTCGGTGCATCATTGCTGCTGTCATTCACAGAGCCATACCCTGAGCAGAAAATGGTCTCGGTCGATTTGAAGATATGCTTTTATGTTCCTGCTTCATTAAGAAATAAAAATGTCTAATTTATTCAGAATACGTGTGTTAAAATGAATGCATTTTTTAAAGAAATACAGAAATTGCTGGAAAAGCTCGGCAGGTCTGTCAGCATCCAGATGCCTTTTACATGCTGTAGTTGTACCAGCCTCCACCACTTTCTCTGGCAGCTCATTCCATACGCACACCACCCTCTTTGTGAAAAGATGCCCTTTAGGCCTCTTCAAAACCTTTTCCCTCTCACTTTCCACCAATGCCGTCGAGTTTTGGACGCCCCTAACCTGGGGAAAAACCCTGACTATTCAACCTATCCATGACCGTTCTGAATTTATAAACCTTTACTGCTGCGAAATGTGACTCCAATCTACACGAATGGCTGTACTTTCAGTCATCCTGGGCCTAAATTCTGAAATGCAACACTGACACCTCTTCCTTCTCCATCAAGTCACAATTCTAAAACCAGTTTAATCAGTTTGTTCAGATATATTAGGAGACACTTCTGTGGGATTTACACCTAGACCTTTGTGCCCGGAGGAAGGGACACTATCCTCACTGCCCAATACCCATAAAGCTGTAACATTATTCTCCTGTGTGTTTGTCCATCAGCCTGTTATGACATGCTGTGACATACCTCTGCAACAGGCAGGACATGAATCCACACCTTCTGGTCCAGAGCTAGGAACACTACCACACAAGTTCAGGAATTGGAATCAAACCCAGAGCTCTGGCTCAGAGACACGGACACTGCCCACTATACTACCATACCCAGATTTTGGGTCATATTTTAGTGCCCGCTTCCAGCTCAGTGTGGATTGATTATAATCAGGTTACTATTACTGAATTACAAAAAACACTTTGTATTATTAAACAAATGCAAGATATTTGTCTCAACTGTAGGATATTGAGTGTACGTGCTGAATATTGAAATTAACTATGAACATCTTTAATCGCTATTATCTGTAGTCTGCAATATTAGGGAAAGAAATCCCACAGAAACACTCTGCCCAATGATGGGTCTCAAATAGACATTTATTACTGAACACCAGAGGCGAAGGAAGAGCTTAATTTCTGACCCCAAAACACCGATCAATCTTACCCACCTCTAACATGTGTCTGCCCTCTTCCTAAAACCATGAAATGATACCAGGCCGCTGATAACTGTCCAGCCTCTCCTCCCCACTGACTGTGTCTGCAATCTGTCCCTCCTCCCTCTAACCACACAAGGCAACCCAAGCTCAGGGTCTTTGTGAAAATCAAGGCCAGAGTGTGCAGGCCTCCTGGAGAGGGGTGGGCATTTTAAAATTGAAGGGGTAGGGGGAGGTGGCAGTCATATCACACACTGGGCTGAGGGGTGGCAGATGGAGGATAGTCTGGATTAATGCCAGGCATTGGATTTGGTAAATCAAACAACAACAGGACCTATACAATTAAAAGTAGGGTCTTTTGGTGGTGTTGTAGTACAGAGACCTAGGCTGTCAGGTTTAATTCTTTACAATTTGCATCTGATACAGAAAGTGGCTAAGAAGGTGTTTAACACACTTGTCTTCATAGGTCAGACCTTTGAGTATCGGAATTGGGACGTCATGTTGTGGTTGTACAGGACATTGGTGAGACCTCTCCTGGAATACTGTGTCCAGTCTGGATATCCTGCCCGCTCATTCCATAGGCACACCACCCTCGGGGTGAAAAAGCTGCCCCTTAGGTCACTTTTAAATGTTACTCTCTCACCTTAAGCCTATGTCCTCTAGTTTTGGTCTCCCCCGTACCTTTAGCAAATACCTTGACTATTCACTTTGATATCATTGACCTTGATGTTATTAAGCTGGAGAGGGTTCAGAAGAGTTTAACCTGGATGTTGCTGGAAATGGAGGGATTGAGCTATAAGGGGAGGCTGAATCGGCTGGGACTTTTTTCACTGGAGAGTATGAGATGGAGGGGTAACTTTAAAGAGGTTTGTAAAATGATGAGGGGTACAGATTAGCTGTAGGGCTGATGTCTTTTCCCTAGAGTTGGGGATTCAAAACTGAGGGATATTTTGAGGCGTGAGGAAAAAGATTTACAAAAGTCAGGAGAGGTAATTATTTTAGACAGAAGCTGGCTTGTGTGTGGAATGAACTTCCAGAGGAACTGGTTAAAATAGGGGCAGTTACAATTTTTAAAGGACATTTAGATCAGTACATAGATAAGACATCAGTTTGGATGGTGCTGTGAGCAGCTGCCCTCTCCCTCCCTCTCTCTGAGTGAATCTCTGTTGGTTTTCACCCTCTGCCAATGCCTGTGCAGTGGCGTGGAGAGGCCAGCAGAGGGAGGCATTGCATCACTTTCAGCACCACAGAGACTGCCAGACCTGCCCCACACAGAGACACACACAGCAATTGTTAGGACACTGCGTGAAGCTCATCTGATAACTTAAACTAAACTAAACATAAAGAAATGCTCAACTTACCTTGTAAACTGTTGAAATATGAGTGATAGAGAACTCCCAAAAAATATCAATGTATTTTTTTTTAACTCTGAAAGTGAACATTTTACATCAACTATTCACAACTCTGGGACCCTCTTTATCCTAACTGCTTATTACCATACTCCAACTCTACAGCAATATACTGTTTCAATAAGACACTTATTAAAATTACATAAACGTAATTTCAAAACCACACAGCAGCTGTTGTTTCATCTGACCTCACACCAATCTCCCTTTTTCCCATCTTTCCTGGGAAGACTGGCTCATGTTACAGGATGTTATCGAAGTGTCTACGTTTCAGCATTCCGAAACCTGGGAACACATCCATCCATGACACTGTCTCTCAGTCTCCCCCTCTCTGTCTATACCCCAAACCCCTCCCATGTGGTGATATTTAAACTGATTCCCCCGCCATCTCTCTCTGGCAGGGATGTTCACATCCACAGCACCCCCCCGTCAGAGCACAATGGGGATATGGAGCTGGAAATGGGTGGGAGCTGCACATCCTGTCACTTCCAGCATGGGCTGCAAGTTTCCCCTCACTGGGCAGGGATCTAACACAGTGTTACTGAGCAATTCACTGGGGTGGGGTACACAGTCCTACATGCTGGGAGGGTAACTGCTCCTGGGTTACAGATCAATGCACTGGGGTGGGGTACACAGCCCTACATGCTGGGAGGGTAACTGCTCCTGGGTTACAGATCAATGCACTGGGGTGGGGTACACAGCCCTACATGCTGGGAGGGTAACTGCTCCTGGGTTACAGATGAATTCACGGGTGATCACTGCACAGGTCTCTGTGCTGGTCAGCCTGTCTAGTTGAGGTTTATAGATAATACAATGATGTGGTCAGTGCAGCTCCCGGTGCTGGACAGATATGTAACCTGTGCACAGTACATCATGTTGGTGGGTAGGGGTGAAAGGTGATGGACAGGTCACGGAGTTTCCCGGAAATTTCTGTCACCGACATTCTATAACTGACATTCCCCGGAACGTTCTGTCCCTGACATTCTATAACTGACATTCCCCGGAACGTTCTGCCCCTGACATTCTATAACTGACATTCCGCGGAACGTTCTGTCCCCGACATTCTATAACTGACATTCCCCCGGAACGTTCTGTCCCTGACATTCTATAACTGCCATTCCCCGGAACGTTCTGTCCCCGACATTCTATAACTGACATTCCCCGGAACGTTCTGTCCCCGACATTCTATAACTGACATTCCCCGGAACGTTCTGTCCCTGACATTCTATAACTGACATTCCCCGGAACGTTCTGTCCCTGACATTCTATAACTGACATTCCCCGGAACGTTCTGTCCCTGACATTGTTTGTTTGTGAACGGCCGGACGTCAGTGAATTGAACAAACGATAAGATCCCGGGGGAAGAGATCCCGTTCCAGGGAGAAGGAGACACTGTTCCGAAGGCCCCTCAGGCAGTTAAAGGGGTGAATACGTTTTCCCTGCGTTTACATTTCTCCACGACGCAGGATCGACCACAATTTAGACCAAAATACAGAAATTCCCAAACTCCGTTTGTCTTCAGGAAACTGGGAAAGAATCCTTCAGGACAGCAACGCTCCCACCCTCCGTATTAGGAACTGGGAAGGAGTGACCTGTGTCTGCTCTCGAGTGATCGAGTGTGTGGGAATGTTCTAGAAACCATCTGTCCTTATGGATGTGTCTCTGTGTGTTTGGGGAGGGAGGGTTTCTTGTGGTTTATGTCACATTTTTGTCAGTAATTCCAACCTTCCCATTTGTTATTCCAGCTCCAATTATTTTAATAAATCCCTGAATACAGGGACACATTTGGAAATCTCACTGGGTCCCTGATCAAACGGGTCCCTTTGCCTCCAGGCTGATGGATAATGGGTTTGTTTTCCTTCCTCACAGTTAACGTAGTGACCATCTACGTCCTGCTTTATAAAGATTGTGGATTGTCTCCATGTGTCAGACGATACCTGGGGGCCATGGCAGCGGCGGATCTCCTGGTCATTATCCTCGACCTGATCCTGAGACACATCCCCATTGTTTATCGGGAACAGTTTTATTTCCTGAGGGACTCCGTCCGCGTGTGTAATATCCACGCCGTCCTGCTTTATGCAGCCACTGACTGCTCTGTCTGGTTCACCGTCACTTTCACCTTTGATCGGTTTGTGGCCATTTGTTGCCAGAAGCTGAAAAGTAAATATTGCAGTGAGAAAACGGCGGCTGTGGTTCTGGGAGCAGTGACTGTGCTGAGCTGTTTAAAGAACATTTTCTGGTATTTTATGCTCACGGCTCGGTATTGGCTGGTGAACTCCCCCTGGTTTTGTGATGTAACAGACGCTGTTCTAGTCTCCAGTGTCTGGGTCACAATCGAGTTCCTCCACCACATTCTAACCCCGGGTGTCCCATTTCTCCTGATTCTGCTGCTCAATGTTCTCACCGTCAGACACATTTTAGTGACCAGCAGAGCCCGCAGGAGACTCCGCGCTCACACCAATGGGGACGCTCAGTCTGACACTGAAATGAGAAACCGAAAAAAATCCATCATTTTACTGTTTGTGATCTCGGCCAATTTCATCCTGTTATGGTCAACGTTAATGCTGTATTCTATCTGGTACCGGCTAATTGATATAATGTATTCCCCTCTGTATCTCCATGACTTTGTGCAGGAATTGGGCTTCATGCTGCAGCTCCTCAGTTGCTGCACAAACACCGCAATTTACGCCGTGACCCAGACTAAGTTCAGGCAGCAGCTGAAGAATGTGCTGAAATATCCCTTCACCCAAATCCATCCATCCATCAAATTCCCTCATTAATCACACCATCCGGGATTTTCTCATTTCAGTTCAGTGTTTCAGCGATGGGGCAGCCTGTCGCTATGGTAACAGACTGAGGGGTGCGCTGGTTTGTCCATCCTTATCCCACAGAGGGGTTACAGGGAAACATTTCAATGTTTCTCACAACTCAGGGGCCAGTGAGAAAAGGCACCATCCCACTGACTGTATCCATCACTTCCATTTGTAACCAATAAAAATGCTGATGACAGCGTGCCGAGCAGCAGAGGGACCGATGTTGTTGTGTGTCTTTGTGTTGGAGAAGCTGAGCTGGAGAGAGACAGACTCAGCCCCAAGTCCTGGGCCTCAGGGAAGGGGAGGGCACCGCGCACTGGGCTCAGGAGCTGGGGTTAACTCCCTCTGTCCCCCTCCCCATCCCCTTTCCAACCTGGCCTCTTCATTTCATCTCCCCCACTCTTACTCCACATTTCTCCCTCTCTCTCCCTGCACACTCACTCTTTCTCACAACCTCCCCCTTTCACTCTCCCTCGTTCTCCCTCTCACACCAACCGCCCCAACCCCGGTTTCTCCACCTGCCTCCACTCTTCACTTTCCCCTCACCCTCACACTCTCTGTCCTGCCCGTCTCTGCCTCGTCCAGCAGTTCCATCTCTACCCCATCTCACCCCCACCCACCCCCCACCACACCCAGCCCCACGACCAACCCCACCCCACCTCCAGTCTCGGGGTCAGAGGGAGAGGGAAGGAGCACGGAGAAAGAGTGTGTCCGAGAGGGAGGGAGGGAGGGACAGGAGGGAGAGAGATTCAGTCAGAGAGAAACGGAGGGACGTGGGCAGAGAGAGAGACACCGATTGAGGGCGGTTGAGAGTGAGAGAAAGTGGAGAGAGTGAAGGAGCAGGGAGAAGAGGGGGGAAAGTGTGAGATAGGGCGAGAGAGGGTAGGGTGAAAGAGGGGAGGGAGAGAGGGAGGGGGAGGGCAAGAGAGGGCGAGAAAGGGGAGTGGAGGGAAGGGCAAGAGAGGGGAGGGGAGGGTGAGAAAGGGGGGAAGGGAGGGAAGGGCGAGAGAGGGGGGGGGTTGGCCGAGGGCGAGAGAGATGGGGAAGGGAGGGGAGGGTCGGGAGGGCGAGAGAGGGGAGGTGAGGGCCGAGGGCGAGAGAGGGAGGGGAGTAAACGGCCGGGAGGGCGAGAGAGGGGAGAAAGGGGTGAGAGATGGGTGGGAGGGCCCGGAGGTCAAGAGGAGGAAAGGGGAGGGCGAGAGAGGGTATGGGAGGACAGGGACAGGAGAGGGAGAGAGGGGTGGGCTGGGCCAGGACAGCGAGCGCGCGGAGGGGAGGGCGAGATAGGGGAGAGGAGGGGGAAGGGCCGGGACGGCGGGGAGTGAGAGAGAGGGGATAGAAGGGGATGGAGAGATTGGAGGGGAGGGAAGGGCCGGGAGGGTGAGAGAGGGGAGGGCTGGGAGGGCAAGAGAGGGGTGGGGAGGAGAAGGCTGGGAGGGCGAGAGGAGAGGAGGAGAGGGTAGTGCGAGAGGGGGGAGGGGAGGGGAGGGCGAGGAGGGCGAGAGAGGGGAGGGGAGGGCGAGAGAGGGGAGGGTAGGGAAGGGCCGGGAGGGCGAGAGAGGGGAGGGCCGGGAGGGTGAGAGAGGGGAGAGGAGGAGTGGGCCCGGAGGGCGAGAGGAGGGGAGGGGTTGGGTAGTGCGAGAGTGGGGAGGGGAGGGCGATATAGGGGAGTGGAGGGGAGGTGCGGGAGGGGGAGAGAGAGGGGAGCGGAGGGCCGGGAGGACTAGAGACGGGAGGGGAGGACCAGGAGGGCGAGAGGGGAGAGGGGAGGGCTGGGAGGGCAAGAGACGGGAGGGGAGGGCTGGGAGGGCGAGAGAGGGGAGGGTACAGCCAGGAGGGCGAGAGCGGGGTGGGGAGGGTAGGGCCGGGAGTGCGAGAGAGGGGAGGGGAGGGCAAGGGGGGGGTGGGGAGGGGAGGCCGTGTGGGCGAGAGAGGGGAGAGGAGGGAAGGGCTGGGAGGGTGAGAGGAGGGGAGGGGCGGGCGAGAGAGGGGAAGGGAGGACTGGGAAAGCGAGACAGGGGAGGGGAGGGTGAGGGAGGGGAGGGCGAGAGAGGGGAGGGGAGGGCTGGGAGGGCGAGAGATGGGAGGGGTGGGGAGGGTCGGGTGGGCGAGAGAGGGGAGGGGTGGGGAGAGCGAGAGAGGGGAGGGAAGGGGAGGGCGACAGGAGGGAAGGGGAGGGGAATGCTACAGGACGGGAGGGGAAGGGAGGTCGAGAGGAGGGGAAGGGAGGTCGAGAGGAGGGGAGGGGAGGTCGAGAGGAGGGGAGGGCGAGAGGAGGGGAGGGCGTG
>NW_026869091.1:210269-305313 GCF_020745735.1 Hemiscyllium ocellatum | reverse complement strand
GGGAGGGCCGAGAGGGCGAGAGAGGAGGGACGTGAGTGCGAGAGGAGGGGACCGCCAGGAGGGCGAGAGAAGGGAGGGGCGGGCCGAGAGGGCGAGAGAAGGGAGGGGCGGGCCGGGAGGGCAAGAGAGGGGAGGGGAGGTCCGGGAGGACGAGAGATGGGAGGGGAGGGGAGGGGAGGGCAGGGAGTGCGAGAGAGGGCGAGGGAGGGGAGGGGAGGGGAGGGAACGGCCGGGAGTGCAAGAGAGGGGTGCGCCAGGAGGGTGAGAGAGGGGAGGGGAGGGAAGGGGAGGGGACGGCGAGAGAGGGGAGGGGAGGGGAGGGCCTCGAGGGCGCGAGAGGGGAGGGGAGGGGAGGGCCGGGAGGGCGAGAGAGGGGAGTGGAAGGGAGGTCCGGAAGCCCAAAAGGGAGAGGGGAGGGGAAGGGAGCTCCGGGAGGGCGAGAAATGGGAGGGGATGGGAGGGCCGGGAGGGCGAGAGAGGAAAGTAGAGGGCAAGGGAGTGGAGGGCGAGAGAGGGGAGGGGATGGAAGGGCCGGTAGGGGAGGGGAGGGGAAGGCGAGAGAGGGGAAGGGAGGGGAGGTCCGGGAGGGCGAGAGAGGGGAGGGGAGGGCGAGGGGGATGGGGACGGCGAGAGAGGGGAAGGGAGGGGCGGGCCGGGAGTGCGAGAGATGGGAGGGGAGGGCCGGGAGGGCAAGAGAGGAAAGTAGAGGGCGAGGGAGGGGAGGGCGAGAGGGGGAGGGGATGGAAGAGCCGGGAGGGCGAGAGAGGGGAGGGCCGGGAGGGCGAGAGGAGGGGAGGGGAGTGAGAGAGAGGGGAGTATAGGGGAGGGCGAGGGAGGGGAAGGGAGGGAAGGGCCGGGCGAGAGAGGGGAGGGGAGGGCCGGGAGGTCGAGAGAGGAAAGTAGAGGGCGAGGGAGGGGAGGGGATGTAAGGGCCGGGAGGGCGAGAGAGGGGAGAGGAGTAGAGGGCCGGGAGGGCGAGTGGAAGGGAGGGGAGTGTGAGAGAGGGGAGTATAGGGGAGGGCGAGGGAGGGAAGGGCAGGGCGAGAGAGGGGAAGGTAGAGGAGGGCGAGACAGGGGAGGGGAGGGGATGGGAGGGAAGGGCGGGAGTGCGAGAGAGGGGAGGGCTGGGAGGGCGAGACAGGGGAGGGGAGGGGATGGGAGGGAAGGGCGGGAGTGCGAGAGAGGGGAGGGCTGGGAGGGCGAGACAGGGGAGGGGAGGAGAGGGCCTGGAGGGCGAGAGGAGCGGAGGGGAAGGGAGGGCTAGAGAGGGGAGGGGAGGGGAGGGCGAGAGCGAGATAGGGGAGGGTAGGGGAGGGCCAGGAGGGCGAGAGGGGGGAGGGGAGGGGAGGCGAGGGAGGGGAGGGGAGGTCGAGAGAGCGGAGGGGGGTGCGAGAGAGGGGAGGTGAGGGGAGGGCCGGGAGGGCGAGAGAGGGGAGGGCCCGAAGGGCGAGAGATGGGAGAGGAGTGGAGGGCAGGGAGGGCAGGGAGGGCGGGAGACGGCAGGGGAGGGGAGGGGAGGGCAGGGAGTGCAAGAGTGGGCGAGGGAGGGGAGGGGAGCAGATGGCCGGGAGGGTGAGAGAGGGGTGTGGACAGCCGGGAGGATGAGAGATGGGAGAGGAGGGCCAGGAGTGCGAGAGAGGGTGAGGGAGGTGAGGAGAGCGGATGGCCGGGAGGGCGAGAGAGGGGAGGATAGGGGAGGGCGAGAGAGCGGAGGGGAGGGGATGGCCGGGAGGGCGAGAGAGGGGAAGGGAGAGCAACAGAGGGGAGCTGAGGGCAGGGCCGGGTGTGCGAGAGAGGTGAGTGGAGGGCCGGGAGGGCAACAGAGGGCTAGAGAGGGGAGCGGAGGGGATGGCCGGGAGGACGAGGGAGGGGAGGGGAGGGTAGGGTAGGTGAGAGAGGGGAGGGGAGGGCGAGGGCGAGGGATGGTAGGACGAGGGAGGGGAGGGGAGGTGAGGGGAGGGAAGGGCTGAGAGGGCAAGAGAGGAGAGGGCCAGGAGGACGAGAGAGGGGAGGGGAGGGGAGGGCGAGAGAGGGTAGCGAAGGGGACGGCGAGAGAGGGTAGCGAAGGGGAGGGCCAGGGGCGAGGGAGGGGAAGGCCGGGAGGGCGAGAGAGAGTAGGCGAGGGCGAGGGGTGGGTGAGGGGAGGGGAGGGGCGGGGAGGGCGAGATGAGTGGAGGGGAGGGCACGGCCTGGTGGGCTAGAGGAGGGGAGGGCGAGAGAGGAAAGTGGAGGGGAGGGCGAGAGGGGGAAGGTAGGGGAGGGCTAGAGGAGGGCGAGAGAGGGGAGGGGAGGGACGGTAGGTCGAGAGAGGGGAGAGGTGGGCCGAGGATGAAAGAGGGAGGAGAGGGAGGGCGAGGGAAGTGGAGGGCCAGGAGGGCAAGAGAGGGGAGGGGAGGGCCGAGAGGGCGAGAGATGGGAGGGGAGGGCGAGAGGGGATGTGTGAAATTACAAGATCCGAAACAAATATTTCACTTTGGAACTTACGGTGGATAAATACTGGGGAGCTCAGGGAACTAAACAGTGTTTGGCCCGATTACTATTGGAATACTGTGTGCAATTCTGGTCTCAATGCCACAGGAAGGATGTTGTGGAACATGAGAGGGATCAGAAAAAATGACCAAGGATGTTGCCACAGGTGGTAGGTTTGTGCTTCAGGGAAATGCTGAATAAGCTGGGGCTGTTTTCACTTGAATATGGGAAGCTGAGAAGTTAACTGATAAAGGTGTTTAAAATCATGATGATCATTGATAGGGTCAATAGACAAGGTCTTTTCCCCAGGCTGAGGGATTCCCAACTGACAGGACATAGCTTTAAAGTGCGAGGGGAACTTTTTAAAGGGACCTAAAGGACAATTGGTTCCTGCAGAGTGTATGGAATACGCTGCCAGAGGAAATAGTGAAGGGTGATAGAAATACATTTAAAAGGCATGTGGATGGGTGTATGAGTAGGAAGGGTTTAGAGGGATATTGGCGAAATTGTGGCAAATGTGACTAGATACGTCATGCAGGAGTTGGTCCGAAGGATCTGTTTCCATGCTGTACATCTCTATGAGCCAATGTCTTGAAATGAGTCCACATTATCGAAGAGGAGGTGCTGGAAGTTTTAAAACACCAAGGTAGATAAATCCCCAGGACCTGATCAAATGTAGCTCAGGACATTGTGGGAAGCTGGTGAAGACATTGTAGGGCCCCTAGCAGAGATATTTGTACCATGTGTGAGAGGCAGGTAGACTGGAAGGTGGCATTGTGGACAGTGAAGAAGGTTTTCTGAGATTACAAAGGGATCCTGATGATATGTGTGAATGGCTGAAAAACTGTCGATGGAGTTCAATCTGAATAAATGTGAGGGAATGCATTTGGTACAACAAACACGGGCAGGACTTATACAATTAATGGTAGGACCTTCGGTCGTGTGTTGTAGAACTCAGGGTTCAGGTACATAATTCTTTGAAGTTTGCAACATGGAGAGACAGGTTGGTTAATAAAAAAACTTGCTTGCCACACTTGCTTTCACTGCTCAATCCTTTGGTTCTCTTCTGGAATACTGTGCCCAGTTCGGGTCGCCCAGTTATAGGAAGGATACTATTAAGCTGGAGAGGGTTCAGAGGAGATTTACTGGGATGTGGCTGGTTATGGAAGGTTTCAGTTATAAAGAAAGGCTGGATAGGTTGGCATTTTTTCATTGAAACTTGAATGTTGACAGATGACCTCATAGAAGTTTATAAAGTAATGAGGGGAATAGATAGAGTTAATGGGAGTTGTCTTTTCCCATGGTCAGGGGAGTTTCAAGACAAGGCACTACATTCTTAAGTTTAGAGGAGAGACATTTTTTAAAAAAAGTACATGGGGACACATTGTCACACAGAGGGTGGGACGCGTGTGGAATGAACTTTCCAAGGAAGGGATGAATGTGCGGACAATTACAATGTTTCAACATATTTGGATTAGTACAGGAATAGGAAAGGTTTGAAGGGATATTATCCAGGAACAGGCAGGTGGGATGAGATCAGTTTTAGAGTATTGTTAGTGTTAACCGAACAGTGCGGTATGACTCTCTGACTAGGATTATAATGTTGTCTCATTAATTAAGAAAGGCTGCAAGAGGAAGCCAGGGAACTACAGACTGATGAGCCAGACATCAGGGTGGGTCAGTTGTTGGAGGTCATTTTGCGAGGTAGGACTTGCATGCATTTGGAAAGATATGGACTTATTACGGACAGCCAGCATGGATTTGTGCGTGGGAAACATGTCTCACAAACTTGACTGGAGTTTATTC
This sequence comes from Hemiscyllium ocellatum, assembly GCF_020745735.1. Classification (NCBI taxonomy): domain Eukaryota; kingdom Metazoa; phylum Chordata; class Chondrichthyes; order Orectolobiformes; family Hemiscylliidae; genus Hemiscyllium; species Hemiscyllium ocellatum. The sequence goes on along the minus strand of NW_026869091.1, from coordinate 301,038 downwards.
AAGATGTGACTAAGAAGATAGATGAAGGCAGAGCAACAGATGTTGTTTCTGTCTTCAGTAAACCCTTGGTTAGGGTGTAGCATGATACATTGGTTAGTAAGGGTAGATCACAAGGGGTCAGGGAGAGCTAGCCAGCAATGGGATATACAATGGGATGACAGTGGGAGACAGAGGGTGGTGGGAGAGGGTTGTTGTTTAGACTGGAGGCCTCTGACCAGCAGTGTGCTGTGAGGATTGGTGCTGGGACCACTGTTGTTCATCATTTACATCAACATTTTGAGCTAAAATATAAGAGTCCCTGTTATAATGTTTGTGGATACAAAGATAAGTGCAAGACTGGGCAGGGAATATAGTTCTCGAAGGGGACGGTAATCAACTGGGCAAATGGGTCAAGGAATGAAAGATGGCGTTTAATTCGGGTGTTGAATTTAGTTCAGTCAAACCAGGAGGACTAATGCAGTTAATGGTAGGGATTTGGGCAGGGTTATCGAACAGAGAGAGACCAAGGGGTGAAATTACATTGTTCCTTGGAAGTGGCATCACAGGTGGACAGGGTGGGAAAAGCAGCATTTGGCACACTTGTCTTCATTGGTCAGAGCATTGAACACGAGTTGGAGATATTGGTAACATTGTCGTCATTATTTCTCCTGAGCAGAGGCGGCCACGGGGTGACCTTATAAAGGTTTATGAAACAATGTAGGGCCTAAGTAAAGTGAATTTCCAAGGGTAGGTGAGTCCAAAGCTAGAGGCATAAACGTGAGGTGAGAGAGCAAGGATTTAAAGAGGGAGCTGAGGGGCAACATTTTCCATGAAGGATAGTGCATAGACGGAATGGATTTCCAGAGGAAATGGTAGAAACAAATACAATTACAACATGGAAAAGGCACTTGGGCAGGTACATGGAGAGGGGAAGGTTTGAAGGGATTTGGAGAGAAAGTGAGGTCTGCAGATGCTGGAGGTCAGAGCTGAAAATGTGTTGCTGGAAAAGCGCAGCAGGTCAGGCAGCATCCAAGGAACAGGAAATTCGACGTTTTGAGCATAAGCCCTTCATTCCTGATGAAGGCCTTATGCCCGAAACGTTGGATTTCCTGTTCCTTGGATGCTGCCTGACCTGAAGGGATTTGAGCCAAACACAGGCAAACGCGACTCATTCCATTTCGGAAACCTCGGCCGAAAGGTCATGCCGCACAGAAACAGACCCTATGTTTCTAGTTATTGGAGGAGGAGACTACCGAGACAAGGCATGTTGTAGAGACTGAAGCAAGTTACAGCGATATGGATGGTCATCTGGACTGGAGGTTTCAAATATGTGAAGTAATTGGTGAGAAGGAAGGAGGTGACAGAGATAGGAACACTTATTGGTGTTAGAATGATTGAAGACACTGGTCCACAAGACAAGCCATCGATACAGTGTTGAAGAGGGAATAGGGAACAGAAAGACCCAGGAAGCATTATCACCCTCTCATGGGAGGCCTGCTTTCCCCTCTGTTGTCCTGATGTCCATCAAGACAGCACAGGCCTGGATTGAAAAACAGGGAACTCCCGATGCTGTCCCAATACAACAAAACTTAAAGTAAAGGTGGTACCTGAGCCTGGGGTGTGTCAGTACTGTGCTCCTTTCCAGCATTATATCTATCTCATGTCCTGTTAGCTGATGTATAGAGCCCTCTCATTGCTCTCTTCTCTGTGCGCTGAGTGATCTTATCTGGCGGCAGAATTTATTCAAGGCTCCCGACCTCTCTGACCTTTGTCTCTCTGGCTGACCAATCATCTTCCCGACCAGCAGTTGTCAAGTCTATTGAGTCAGAAACTCCCTGGGTACCTGTAGAAGACACAGAAATAGGCAGAATGGGAAATTAGACTGATGCTGTGAGGGTTACACATGTAGAATGGCACTGAGCCCCACATAGATCTGGAAAAACCCAGTCTCCAATCCTGGCCTGTGCTGCCTCATCTCTCTAGAGTGGAGAATTCTGTTGGCTCAGGATTTGGAGTAGCTACAAGAGTGAGAGATGGTGACAGGGGCAGCAATTAGAACCACACAATGAGGGATACCACATAGAGTCATAGAGATGTACAGCATGGAAACTGACCCTTCGGTCCAACCCGTCCATACCGACCAGATATTCCTACTCAATCGAGGCCCACCTGCCAGCACCCGCCCCATATCCCTCCAAACCCTTCCTATTCATATATCCATCCAAATGCCTCTTAAATGTTGCAATTGTACCAGCTTCCACCACATCATCTGGCAGCTTATTCCATACACATACCACTCTCTGTGTGAAAATGTTGCCCCTTGGGTCTCTTTTATACCTTTCCCCTCTCACCCTAAACCTATGCCCTCTAGTTCTGGACTCCCCAGCGCCAGGGAAAAGACTTTGCCTATTTATCCTATCCATGCCCATGGAGCGACACTGAGTGATATCACCAGAGTACAGGATCAAACACTTGTGCTGGGATGCACAACCTGTGAGAAGGCGAAGTGATGGCCTAGTGGCATTATTGTGAGACAATTTATCCAGAAACTCAGCAAATGTTCTCTGGACACAGGTTCAAATCTCACCATTGTAACTGATTGAATGTGAATTAAATGTTTCATGTCTTTAGTGAAGTAATCTAGGATGGGACTGGGATATCACAGGGATTACAGAACAACAGCTGAGGGAGGGACAGGACAGGCAGCTCAATGCCCCAGGGGACAGATGCTGCAGGAAGGACAGAAGGGGAGCTGAGAGAGGAGGAGAGCTGCTGGTTGTGATTGGGGTGAAACATCACAGCAGGGACTGAGAGAGGAGATTCCTGCGGGACCGCCCAGTGACGCTGTGTTCATGGAATTCATCAGTAACAATGGGGCTTCCCTTTCCTCTGATTGTTCTACAGACCCCGAGAGCCCCGCCCTCCTGCACCTTGACCTTCTCAATATGGCGGCCTAGAGCTCTCCCTCTTCCCTCAAACAAATGGCGGCCGTGACCCCGGGCCCCTTCCCTGATCAGAGACCGCCACCTCCTTCCCGGGCCTGGAGGGGCTTTTTCGAGTTTTTTTAAACCTGTATCGGGGACTTGTGAATTCTCTCCGCTCCTTTCGTGCGTCTGAGGTTATCGGTGTTTATAGAGAATATTCATAAATGCTCAGAATCATGGGTGAAATACACATCATTAATAATTGTTCTATCGAGATAGAGACATATAGATGTCTAGCACGCAAGTAGATTGTTCAGTCCAACTTAACCATACCGGCCAGGTATTTAAATTACCAGTCGTTCTGGGAGTTTGATAAGAAGTTTCTTACTCGAGTTGTGCAAATCGATTGAAAATATGTACGTTATCAGATTTACTTCTCAACTATTCCTTAAAATCTCACATTGATTTATGAGAGAGGTTTAATGCCTCACTTTGTAGCGAGAACGATCAATCCTGCAAAACAGTTTGCTTTCTGACCAATCCTGAAGCGTTCCCTCCCGAGAATGCTTTGGCCCCGCCCCTCACTCACTCTGGTTGGAGGACTGGCCGCTGCTTGGTCCTCCAGTTCCGCCCCTTCCTCCCATTTGCAGAGTTGATTCGGGCTTGACTCAGCAGCTAAGCACCAGAAATATTCAGGGACAAGGGAAGTTAGAGTCGATGTTTTGTGATGCGATGAAAATATCCCGAATCTTGGAGCAGGAGGCTTGGGTTCAATTCACAGCTAGTGCAGGTGTGTCAAATAACAACTTTGGAAAAACAAGGGGAGTCAGAAACAGAGTAAAAACAATAGAAAATGCATACAATGTGGTGGGGCTCTCAATGCTCAGATGATTTTGGTTTTTACCAAGTGTTTCAGGGCCCCAATGGGTCCCAGTACAGACCGTTCCACTCTAATTGTGAACAGCCAGATACCACAATTGTGGGGCAAAGTGTTGTGGTAGGATACAGAGGTGTTTTTCTGGAACTCCCTCGGTTTTGGAGGTGAAAATAGGTGAGAAGGAGCAGGGTTTTGTATGGAGTTACCTGTTCCCCTCCAGTTGCATTATCTTATTATTGCCCTGACTCAACATTGTACATGTTTGGTAGAGATCAGTGACATTTCGCATGCCCACGATACAAGATCTGTCACTCTGTTTAAGACAGCAGAAATCTCTTGTAGCACAATAGTCATAGAACAATATAGAGCAGAACAGGCCCTTCAGTCCTTGATGTCGCACCGACCTGTGAACTGTTCTCAGCTCGTCACCCTACACTATCCTAAAATCACCCATGTGCTTATCTGAGGATTGCTTTAATCTTACTGATGTGGCAGAGTTGTCTACATTAGCAGGTAGTACATTCCACACCCTTACCACTCTCTGAGTAAAGAACCTGCCTCTGACCTCTGTCTTGAATCTATCACTCCACATTTGTAGTTTTGCCCCCTCATGCACTCTGACGTCATCATCCTAGAAAAACCCTTCCACTGTCTACCCTATCTAAGCCTCTGATCATCTTGTATGTTTCTATCAAATACCCTCTTAGCCGCCTTCTTGCCAAGTAGAACAGGTTCAAGTCTCTCAGCCTTTCTTCATAAGACCTTCCCTCCAGACTAGGCACCATCCTGGTTAATCTCCTCTTCACCTTTTCCAATTCTTCCATGACCTTCCCGAAATATGGGCACCAGAACTGCACACAATATTCCAAGTATGGCTGCACCAGCGTTTTGTGTAGTTGCAGCATGATATTGTGGCTCCGGAACTCAATTCCTCTACGAATAAAACCTAACACGCCGTATGCCTTCTCAACAGTAGTATCCACCTGGGTGGCAACTTTCAGGGATCTATGTACATGGACTCCAACATCCTTCTGCACATCCACACTACCGAGAATCTTTCCATTGACCCAGTACTCTGCCTTTCTGTTATTCTTCTCAAAGTGCATCACCTCACATTTAACTGCATTGAACTCCATTTGCCATCTCTCAGCCCAATTTTGCAATTTATCCAAATCCCCCTGTAAACCTGTAACATTCTTCCACACTGCCCACTACTCCACCAACTTTAGTGTCATCAGCAAATTTACTAATCCATCCACCTATGCATGCATCTAAGTCATTTATAAAAATGACAAACAGCAGTGGTCCCAAAACAGATCTTTGTGGCACACCACTAGTAACTGGACTCCAGTTAAATATTTTCCATCAATCACCACTCGCTGCCTTCTTTTACAAAGCCAGTTTCTAATCCAAACTGCGAAATCGCCCTCAATTCCATGCCTCTGCATTTTCTCCAACAGCCGACCATATGTAACCTTATCAAAGGCTTTACTGAAGCCCATGTATACCACATCAACCGCCCTACCCTCATCTACATGCTTGGTTACCTCCTCAAAAAACTCAATGAAGTTTGCGAGACACGACCTGCCCTTGACGAAACCATGTTGATTATCTGAAATCAAACTGTTGTTTGCAAGATGATTAAAAATCTTATCTCTTATAATCCATTCCAAAACCTTTTCATATAACACACGTCAGGCTCACTGGTGTATAATTACCTGGGTAATCTCTACTGCCCTTCTTAAACAAAGGCACAACATTTGGAATCCACCAGTCCTCTGGTACCAAACCTGTAGACAATGACGACTCAAATATCAAAGCCAAAGGCTCTGCTATCTCTTCCCTAGCTTCCCAGAGAATCCTCTGAAAAATCCCATCCAACCCAGGAGACTTGTCTACTTTCACTCCTTCTCGAATTGATAACACCTATTTTGAACTAATCACGATCCTTTCTTGTCTAATATCTCGTACCTCACTCTTCTCCTCTACAATATTCTCCTTTTCCTGAGTGAAAACCGATGAGAAATATTCATTTAGCACCTCTCTGATCTCCACAGGGTACACACTCAACTTCCCACTTCTGTCTTTGATTGGACCTATTCCTACCCTAATCATCCTTTTATTCCTCACATACCTATAGAAAACTTTAGGGTTCTCCTTGATTCTATTTGCTAAAGACAGCTCGAGTCCTCTCTTTGCTCTTCTTAACTCTCTTTAAATCCTTCCTAGCTGATCTGTAACTCTCCACCTCCCCATCTGAACCATCTTGCCTCATCAACACATAAGCCTCCTCCTTCTTCGTAACAAGAGATGCAATTTCTGTCGTAAACCCCGGGTCCCTCACCTTATCGCTTCCTCCTTGCCTGACAGGGACATACCTTTGAAAGACACACAATATTTGTTCCTTAAACCAGCTCCATATTTCCATTGTCTGCATCCCCTGCATTTTGCTACCCCATTCCATGCATCCTAATTCCTGCCTAATCGCATTATAATTCACCTTGCCCCATCGATAACTCTTGCCCTGTGGCATTAACCATCCCTTTCCATCGCTAAACTAAACGTATGTGAATTAGCATCACTCTCTCCAAAGTGCTCCCCAGAACTAAATCAAACACCTGGCTTGGTTCATTACCAAGCACCAGATCCAATGTTGCCTTCCCTCTTGTCAGCCCTTCACCATACTGTGGCCGGAAACCCTCCTGTACACACTGGACGAAAACTGATCCATCCGACGTACTAGAGTTATAGCATTTCCAGTCAATGTTGGGGAAGTTAAAGTCCACCATAATGACCACACTGTTACTTTCACTCCTACTCAGAATAATTTTGCTAATCCTCTCTTCCACTTCCCTCCAACTCTGTGGAGGCCTATAAAAAACTCCAAGCAATGTGACCTCTCCTCTCCTGTTTCTAACCTCAGCCTACACTACCTCAGTAGACGAGTCCTCATCAAAAGTTCTCTCAGCCACCATTATACTATCCTCGACTAACATGACATTGCAGTGCTTCAAACTCCATGAGGCAGTCATACTCTCTATGACAGACAGACTCAGTCTGGAACCTCCTCTGTCCTTAAGACCTTATATACTGCCTGCACTCCTCCATTTCCCTTTTCCATGTTCCCTTTCCAACCCACCCCACCTGCATCACTCCACGATTGGAGCTGCCAAGGGCAGAAGTCTGTGGAATAGCCTCCCTAATCTTCTCTATCCTCCTTTAAAATGTATTTTAAAATCATTCTCTTTAATCAATGTTTTGATCATCCATGAAGCACCTGAGGAGATTTGCCATTGTGAAAGATTCCATACAATGCAAGTAGCTGTTGTTATTGCCGTACATTAGGGAAAAAAAACAGGAATGATGCATTCAAAATTCTAACAAGGAAGTCACTGATAGGTGCAGTGTGCAGGCCACCAAATAATAACATCACATTGGGATGGGCAATAAACAAAGAAATAACTAATGCCTGGAAAAATGGTACGTTTATTATCATGGGTGATTTTAATCTACATGAACTTTGGTCGAACCAGCTCAGTCAGGGTAGCCTTCAGGAGTTCATTACGTGTATCCATGATAGTTTTTATTTGACCAGTATGAAATGGAACTGACAAGGGAGCAAGCTATCCAAGATCTGGCCCCTGTGCAATGAGACAGGAATAATTAATCACCTCAGAGTTAGGGATCCTCTTGGAAGAAGTGATCACTGTATGGTTGAATTAGAATACATATGGAGAGTGTGAAGATAAAATCTAATACCTGGGTCCTGTGCTTGAACACGGGGAACTATAATAGAATGAGAGAGAACCTGGATAAAGTAGACTGGAAACAAAAACTTTATGGTGGGAAGTTGATGAGCAGTGGAAGATTTTCAAAGACATTTTATAAAGTGCTCAGCAAAGGTATATTCCAGTGAAAAGGAAGGACTGTAAGAAAAGGCATACTCAGCGATGGGTATCCAAGGAAAGTGATCAAATTGAAAGAGAAGGCATACAAAGTGGCCAAAAACAGCATGAAACTAGAACTGAAAAACCTTTAAAAGGTCAACCGAAAGTCACAAAAGAGCTATAAAGAAAAGTAAGATAAACATGAGAAAAATAATCTAGCACAGACTGTAAAGACAGATAGCAAAAGTCTATAGAAATATTCAAAGTTTGTTATAAATATATATATATGTTGAATTATGGGATATCACAGTGGAGGATACTAATATCTTGCCAGTAATTAACAGAGACAAAGGAAGGTGAGGAATTGGAAACTATCATTACTATGGAACGGGTAGTTTAAGACTGTTGGGAGGTAATTGAGCTAACGATAGAAAAGTCTCCTGACCCTGATGGATGCATCTCAGGGTACTAAAAGAGATGCCAGGAAAAATAGCAAATGCACTGGCAGTAATTTCCCAAAATTCACTGGACTCTGTGGCAGTCCCAGCAGATTGGAAAGCAGCAAAACACTGTTTTAAAAAGGTGGACAAAAAGTGGGGAATTATATACCAGTTGGCTTATTCCCTGGAATGGGAAAGATGCTTGGATCTATTATCAAGGAAGAAATAGAAGGGAATCTCTTTAGAAATTGTCCCATTGGACAGACATAGCATGGATTCATGAAGGGCAAGTCATGCTTGACAAATCTTTTGGAATTCTATGAAGACATTTCGAGAAAGGTGGACAACGGGGACCCAGTGGATGCAGTGTGCCTGGATTTCCAAAAGTCCATCAACAAAATGCTGCACAAGAGGTTGTTGCATGATATAAGGGTGCATGGCATTAGGGGTAGAGTATTAGCATGGATATTAGATTGGTTGACTAACAGGAAATAATGTGTGGGGATAACTGTGTATTATTCTGGCTGGCAATCATTGACAAGTAGTGTGCATCAGGGATCGGTGTTGGGACTGCAATTATTTACAATTGATACAGATGATTTGGATTTGGGACCACACGTAGGGTGTCAAAGTTTGCATATGACATTAAGATGGTTAGCGGAACAAAATGTGCGGAGGACTGTGAAACTTTGCAGAGGAACATATAAACATTGGGTGAGTGGGTAATGGTCTATTAAATGAAATAGAAAGTTTGTCAATGTAAAGTTATACTCTTTGGTTGGAGTAACATAAAAAAAAACTTGAATGTTAAAAAGTTACATCATTTGCTATACAGAGGGACCTGAGTATCCTTCTGCATGAAGGTTGGTCACCAGGTACAAACATCAATTCAGAAAGCAAATGGATTTTGTCCTTCTTTGCTGAAGGGATTATGCTTAAAAGCAGAGGTTATGTTCCAGCTGTATTGGGTGCTGGTGAGGCCACACCTGGAGTACTCCATGTAGTTGTTATCTCCTTACTTGAGAAAGGATGTACTGGCACTAGAGGGGGTGCAGCGAAAGTTAACAAGGTTGATTCCGGAGTTGAGGGGGTTGGCTTAACAGAGATTGGGATTATATTCATTGGAATTCAGAAGAATGGAAACATATAAAATAATGAATGGAATGGATAAAATAGAAGTTGAGAGTTGTTTCTACTGGCAGGTGAAGCTAGGACAAGAGGGCATCACCACAAGACTAGAGGCAGCAAACTTAAGTCTGAATTGAGAAGGAACTTCTTGACCTCTATGGAATTCATTGCCCAGGGAAGTAGTTGATGCTAGTTCAGTAAACGCTTTTAAAGCTAAGTTAGACATTTTTAAAATAATTAATTAATTAAGGGACAAGGTGAGAACATGGGTAAATGGTTCTGCATCCACGAAATGATCAGCCATGATGATATTGAATGGTAGAGCAGGTTCGAAGGGCAGGATGGCCTTCTCCTGTTCCCAGTTCTTATGTTATACATTCCTCCCTCACTCGTGACTTGGAGGTGTTGGTGTTGGATTGGGACGAACAAAACTAAAATTCACAGAACACCACGATATTGGTCAACAGATGTTTCTGGGAGCACTAGCTTTGTTGTTTCTTCATCAGGTGGTTTTGAGATGGTGTCGTGTCATTTATAACTTTTGTCCCTCACTCTTGTAACTCATGAACAGCAACAAAAGCCGCGAAGCAGTGCGCATGCTCCAGCCAACAATGGGCTCCGGGGATTGATGTCAGCGGTGGACCAATGGAAAGGCAGGGACAGAGCTGGAGGACCTGGCCGGGCAGTTATTCCTCTGACCAATCAGAATGAATGACGGGCGGGATTAGATGTGATCATGCGATACCTTTACGTCGAGCCTCCTCCTAGGTGGTGCGCCCTGGCGACGTATTTTTTCGCCAGGTGCGTAACCTCAACTACGACACGCAGCACCTGTTCGTCGACCGTGATGGTTTGGAGGTCGCCATCAAGGTGCTGCCTGTCTTTTACCAGGACCTGATCACTGTCTGGAACATGGTTGAATCACGTCTCGCCTACCCTCCGGCAGGAGTAGCGGCTGTCGTCAGGGAGCCGTTGCTCAGGAATCCGCACCTCCGTGCTCGCGGGTTCGAGTGGCTGTCGGAGGGGAGGGCCATGGCGGCGAGGGCGACCAGGGTCGGGGACGAGCTGGGTGCCGGGGGCCTGGGCTGGATGTTGCCGCAAGACATAGCGAACAGGGCAGCGGTAGACGTCCGGTACGTGGCCACCGCCATCCGACGCCTTAAAACGGCAGTGCTCGGACCCGATGTAGTGCACCAGTTGGAGGACGCTCAGGTGTGCGGTGGGATCCCGTCTGCGCTCACCCCAGCCTGGACAGAATTTCACATTGGCCCCAAGGTCCTGTACTTCCCGCGGGAGCCTGTGCCCCACAACCTGAGCCGCCTCCGAAATTTTAATTTTGTCCAATTTAAGGACATTAAAAGGCGTGCCCTGTATAGACTGCTGCTGCACACCGTCCACCTCTTCTCCCTCATCCACCGCCCGAACACGCCCTGGCGTGCCCATTGCCACCGGGCGGTGGGGATCCCCAGTGGAGAGCCCTCTATGCAGGAGTCCTCCCCCTTTCTCTCGGGGATCTGGGGTGGAGGGTGCTGCACGCAGCAGTCCCCTGCAACCGCAGATTGCGGTGGTTCATGGACTCCCAGCCCAACTGCTTGTTCTGTGGTGCTGTGGAGTCCGTGGACCATGTGTATATTGGGTGTGGGCATTTGCACTCCCTCTTAGATTTTCTGAAAAACCTTCTCCTCTGTTTTTGGTTGCACTTCAGCCCCACGCTCCTGATCTTCGAGCACCCGGTGCGGAGGAGGGAGGGCAGGCCTGAAGACCTCCTCGTGGGTCTGCTCCTGGGCCTGGCCAAACTGGCCATAAACAGGTCCAGACAGCGGGCCGTGGAGGGGGTCGTTAGGGCCGACTGCCTGCCCCTGTTCCGCGGTTACGTTAGGGCCCGGGTGTCCTTGGAGAAGGAGCACGTGGTGTCCACCAACACCCTGGAGAAGTTCAGGGAGAGGTGGGCGCCACAGAGATTGGAGTGCATCATTTCCCCCTCCAACGCTATTTTGATTTAGTCGCTGCCCTCCCCTTCACTGTTTTGATCACACAGCATTGCCCTCTTTGATGTGAAGGGCACTGCTTGTCACAGGCCACTTGGGTGTTTTCCTATTTTTCCTGGTGGTGGAAATTGAATAAAGATTTGTGCACTTTGTGTCTCTCACTGTGTCTCACACCTGCACACACTATGGGTGCTGGGGAAAAAAATAAGCACTACCGCAGTTAGACGGTAGTGTGGGGGAAATACAAAAAAACAGGTGTATCTTTGAAAAAAAAGACGTGATCATGCTCGAGGTCGGTGCGGCATGTGCGGGCGGAGAGCTGTCAGTAAGGAAAGAAATAAACAGCTGGAAGCGGGGGACATGGTGCTGGTATGGGCTGAGAGGTTTCACAAACATTTGGTGCACATCAGAAAATACAGATTTGAAACTTAGTCCCATTTTTGCAGTGAATGGGAAAATGCCTCATCTGGCGATTGACTTGAGTAAGCAACACCATCTTTATTCGGGGCAACGATTCACTGGGCACGTGCAGCCGCCAGCTTTGTAGGGGGCAAGGTTCAGAGGGGTGTCTGTGCAGAGCCTTCTCTGGTAGAGAGTCATAGGGCAGGATTTACACAGAGCACATTCACACCCAGAGAAATGGATTTTTTTTTCTGAATTTGTTTCGTTATTCATTTAATTGATTTGGATGTGAATAGAGGCGGTACAGTTGGTAAGTTTGCAGGTGACACCAAAATTGTTGATATTATGGTCAGTGATAAAGGTTGTCTCAACATACAATGGGATATTGATCAGATGGGCCAATGGGCTAGGGAGTGGCAGATAGGGTTTAATTGAGATAAATGTGAGGTGCTGCATTTTCAAAAAGCAAATCAGAGCAGGACTGACACTGAATTGTAAGGTCTTGGAGAGTCTTGCTGAACAAAGAGACCTTGGAATGCAGGATTATAGTTCCTTGAAAGTAGAGTCACAGGTAGATAGGACAGTGAAGAAGGCATTTGGTATGCTTCCCTTTATTGGTCAGAGCGTTGAGTAAAGGAGCTGGACAGGACATTGGTTATTGTGTGCAATTCTGGTCTCCCTCGTATCAGAAGGAGGCACTGAAACTTGAAAGGTTTGAGAATAGATTTTCAAGGATGTTGCCAGATTTGGAGGATTTGAGTTGCAGGGAGAGGCATAATAGGCTGGGGCCATTTTCCCTGGATTGTCATAGGCTGAGTGTGATATTATAGAGGTTTATAAAATCAGGAGGGGCATGGATAGCATAAATAGACGAGGTGTTTACTTTGGGTTGGTGGAGCCCAGAACGAGAAGATACAGGTTTAGGGTGAGAGGGGAAAATTCAAAAGGGGCCTAAAGGGCAACTAAAATAGTTATATTTAAACGGGATTTGAATAGGAAGAGTTCAGAGGGATGTCGGACAAGTGCTGGCAAATGGGAATAGATTAGTTAAGAGTATCTACTTGGCATGGACGGTTGGACCGAAGAGTCTGTTTCGGTGCTAGTCATCTCTGACTGTGGGATCATAAAAGTGAACACGGCTCTGATTCCCCTCTGGTCTCCTTGATTTCCACTTGTTCATTATCTAGCTTCCTCAGTCTCTCATGAGTGTATTTTTGCTCTGTTTAGTAATTTACTATTACGTTCACAGACCCTTTTGTAAATGAATTGTCCATTGCTGCCCGGCTCGTGACCATATGCTGCTCATTATCAAGTTTTTTTCCCCTCAATATCTTTTACAGTCAAGAATTCTTTTTTTCCAAATAAGCGAGTGTATTTTCTTCTATTTCTGACAGTCAAATTCTGCACCATTTTCATTCCCTATAATTCATATTGCACTCCCTGAAACATTGTGTGTATTTCTCCTTCCACGGACACCAGTGATCAATGCCAAAGTCATGTTGCCTGTGGAGAGGGTAATGTTTGACTTCCTTGTACTGTTGCAGTTTGTATGATGAAGGTGCTCCCACAACGTGGTTGGGTAAGAGATATAACAGTTTATTCACTCAGTGAAGAGTAGAAAATGTCTGTACAAATCAACATGTTTTTAATTTCACAAAAATATTATTGAGAACTTTTGACATAAGACCAGAGATGGAGAATATTCTGTCCGGTGATCACAACCATTGCCAAATAATCCGTTTGTCAGGAATATCTTAAAGGGAGAAAGTAGATCTTAGAGGGTTAGGGTGGGAATTCCAGACCGTACTGCCTTGGAAGCTATAGAAACAGTCACACAGGTGAACTCAAAAATAAAAACATCGTTGCACATCTGAACTAAAATGAGTTATTAAGATATGAAAGGGGGTGTGTGTGCAGGGAGATAGGAATGATTACAGCCAGGAATTAAATCAAGGGTGTGAAAGTAAATGGTTGTTGCTTATAAATGGGAGCCTTTTGGTGGATCAGCAAGTTCTGGTACAAGTGAGCACTTGGGCCGTAGAGTTCTCAATATTCTTGAGATTAACGGGACGGTGAATGTGGGATGCTGGCCAGGAATGGGTTTAGATATTCAAATCTAGAGTTAACAAAATGAATGAATGAGAGTTTCAGCAAATGAGCTGAGAATGTGGTGAGGTCAGATAGTGGTCTTGGAGTGGGACTGGGCTATCACCCTAGCCTCACCTCCGGAATTCATCTGTTTGTCAGTTTGTGAATCATCTCTGAAATAAGATCAGGATATGAGTGGCCCTGGCAGAACCCAAACTGGGCGTCACAGAAGGCTATTGCTGAGCAGCTGCTTGACAGCATTGTTGATGACACCTTCCACCACTTCACTGCTGAGCGAGTGTGAATGCATGGACGGAAATTGGCTGAGTTGGCTCTGCCCTGTTTTTTTGTGTTGAACATCCATAGGCAATGTTCCACAATGTCGATCGATCCCAGTGCTGAAGCAGTACTTGTCTTGGTGGGCAGCAATTTCTGTAGCACAGCCATCAGTGTTATTTGCCACGATGTTGGCAGGGCCCATAGCTTTTACACTACTTGTCCATTTCTTGATCTGATTTAAGTTTTCAAACAATTCGATTCACATTTGTGATGTCAGGGACCAATGTAGAAAGCTCATCCATTTGGCACTGCTGGCTGAAGATTGCTGCAAATGCTGTTGTCTTGTCTGTTGCATGAATATGTAAGACCCTTCCATCAGTAAGGATGGGGATATCTGTGATGCTTCCTGCAGTGAGTTGTTTGATTTTCCATCACCATTCCTGACTAGGTGTGGCAGAACTGCAGAGCTCAGATCTGATCCATTGGTTGTTGGATCATTTAGTTCTATTTGGTGTTGCTTGCACTGTTTAGCATGCAGGTTTGGAAGCTGCACAAGGTTGGCACTTCAATTTTAGCTATGCCTGGTACTATTCCTTGTTTCCTGTTCCTTGGATGCTGCCTAACCTGCTGTGCTTTAACCAGCAACACATTTTCAGCACTGTTCCTGACACGCCCACCTGAATTCTCCATTGAACAAGGATTGATCCCCTGGCTTGATGTTATTGGTGGAGTGGGGGATATACCAGGCCATAAGATTTCAGATTGCGCTGGAGTACAGTTCTGTTGCTGTCGGCCCACAGTGAGGCAGAAGTTGCAGTGTCAAGAGGGCTGATTGTGTGGTTGTATTTTCCAGTGCATTAGTAGATGTCATGTGGTCCATCCAGTTTCATTCCTTTGTTGAGACTGTGCAGTGATTAATAAAATGAGTGATTGGGCGGGCCCCTGTCAGGAATGCAACTTTTACAACCAGGTTTTGTGATAGTTTCATTTCTTTCATGTGTCAATCATGGTATTCGAACAGCTAAAAGACTCAACAGACAATCAAGGTATTTTTCAATGTATAATTTCAGTACATTACACTGTAAATTTTTGCTATAAATTCTGTGCCTTAGAATTGTGCCCTCCACAATCACCTGATGAAGGAGCGGCGCTCCGATAGCTAGTGTGCTTCCAATTAAACCTGTTGGACTATAACCTGGTGTTGTGTGATTCTTAACTTAGACAATTACAGCACTACTAACAGGACTGCATGTAAACAGACTCAGTCCAGTTAATCAATACATTCGGAAGGATTTCCTCCAAGTTTGATGACGCAATATTAGTCAAAAGCGTCAACTTCAACCTGCAATGTTGCTCTTAACAAAAACTTCAGTCTGACACAAAGCTCCCCACCCCACTGCAATGTGGTAACCGGGCCCGGCCCAGGAACTGGAACTGGGACATTTGTGGACTGTAATCTCAAAGGAAGTGAACAAACACAATTCTGACAGATTCGTTCTCAAAGATGAGTAGCAGGTTTGAGACACGGCAGATGGTATATCTTCTTAGCTGAATTGCATTTCTTATTTACAGAAGTGTTTTGCAAAGTATAAAGAATTATGTTTTTTTCCCATGGTTGGGGAGTTTTATCCCAGTTGATCGCAAGTCAAATCATAGGATCTATAACAAAACAATAAACTGCAGGAACTGGAGATCTGTACCTCAGAAACAAAGTGCTGTAGAAACTCAGCAGTTCTGAGGGCAACGGTGAAGAGAAAACAACGTTACTTAGATTAGATTACTTACAGTGTGGAAACAGGCCCTTCGGCCCAACAAGTCCACACTGACCCGCCGAAGCGCAACCCACCCATACCCCTACATTTACCCCTTACCTAACACTACGGGCAATTTAGCATGGCCAATTCACCTGACCCGCACATCTTTGGACTGTGGGAGGAAACCGGAGCACGGGGAGAACGTGCAAACTCCACACAGTCAGTCGCCTGAGTCGGGAATTGAACCCGGGTCTCTGGTGCTGTGAGTCAGCAGTGCTAACCACTGTGCCACCATGCCACCGTGCCGCCCACAATGTTACATTTCAAGTTCACTGACTCTTCGTCTGAACAGACAAAAGGTCACTGGACTTGGAACTTACAATGTTTTATTCCCCTCAGAGATGTTGCTGGACCTGCAGTTCTCCAGTACTGTGCTTTCTATATTGAACTTCAGTGTTTTTCTGATCTGGTTTGTAAATAATCTCCAAAGGTGAAAGGTTCATTGCAAACATGAGCATAGTTTCCACACTAAAGTTACACAAGCACGCCTCAGTTTAAAAACAAGATTTAACTCAAAGTAACATTCCATCTCAAAATTAGCCAAGTTACACCGGTAATAAAGCTCATCCACCCAATGGGGCACTTCAGCACAACACCCTGCAGTGTTGCACACAGCCACCTTTACCAAAGAATGATTACATGTCACAAAATTGAAGGCCGAGAACATGTCTCTTTAAAGGAGCTGAAGTCAAACTCTCAATTTTTGGAAGGCTTTTTGATCAAACCTGATTGAACATTTAAATCTCAGAGCATAATCTTTGCTTTTTTAAACAAAGATTGTGGGTAACATCCCACATCGTGCTAAAGGTTCAGTTCGGTCTGATACATAGAGCCAAAGGTCAAGCAAACATCACACCTTCCATTCACTTCTACAAAGGGCTGACATCACATTTCTTCAGGATTTAAAGAATTTGATAAATTGTTTGTAAAATCATTTGACACATTAAAGAACTGGACAATAAATGTCACTGTGTGCAATAAGAGTGAAGCCTGTGACAGCAGATTTAGCTTTGGAGGGCAGTGTGTGTGCTTTCTAAATTCTGGGAGCACTTTGGGAGACTGCTCCCCGATGGTGAGAGTGAGCATACCTGGAATGCACTGTTTAGATCTGGGAATCCTTGGGAGACGATCTGTGGGTTCAATAGTACTTGGCTTATGTTGTTGGTGTACAGTAAGCAATTCATAAAGTTACTTATGTATTGCTGTTGACTACCTGAATGGTATTCAAATCTGCCAGGTTGCCTTCAAAAGTGTGAATGCATCTATTGTAAATATTTGGAATATTCCCGAACTGCCCAGTGCTTGGCAAATTCAGGGAGGACAAAAATCACTGAGTAATTTGAAATAAAGAATCCAAGAAGATGTAACCACTGAAGTATTCAATTCAAATAGTTAAATGGAGTGCTCACATTTAAAATACCTGTTATCCATGGGAATGGATGGACTGACAGAATTGGGACCAAATTCTTAGCTGGGGAGTGTGAAATGTGCTTTGACAAAGTCACCTGCATTTACCAACAATAATTTGGCAAGCTCGGAAATTTAAAAAACAGTACGAGCTTCATTGCTGCTCCAGTCGGGTCCCAAGCTCTGTGAAAACA
The DNA here is from genome assembly GCF_020745735.1 of Hemiscyllium ocellatum. Classification (NCBI taxonomy): domain Eukaryota; kingdom Metazoa; phylum Chordata; class Chondrichthyes; order Orectolobiformes; family Hemiscylliidae; genus Hemiscyllium; species Hemiscyllium ocellatum. Next base: position 283,631 of record NW_026869091.1, on the reverse strand, counting down.
ATAACCATATTCAGGTTTATTGCATACACTCTGAAACACGTGTTCCTTCTCCAGATCCTGCAAGTTTCCCCAATGAGCACAGTCCTTCCAAATGGTGTTGCTAAATTTGGCCAATTCATTTCTTTCCTAGCCTCTATAGCCTGAAGAGTGACCAGAAGCAATTACTCCCCATATGTGGGAACATTACCTACGAGGATGTTTTCCTTCAGAACTGACTTCCATATATTGTGCCAGACCAGATAAAAAGCTTGTTATCTTTTATAGAGCAATGATTCAGTGGGCGTAAAACACTAACCTTTTCTTGCTTAATAATCAAGCTGCCTAAATTTTAAAAATGAACACTTCTTAATAGTTCACTCGATCCTAACGAAATATTTTGTGTAAAACAAATCACATGATACATAGTTATTCAGAGAACAAAACAAGTTTGTTCATTGAAGAACCCAGAGGAAAAGGTGATGAAACAATGTGAGTTTGATATACCTCAATCATCATTTCAAGTGCATTCTCTGCATAAATTCTCCTTTTCCTCCTCGAAGTATTCAACTTCTTGAATAACTGAGAGAATGAAGTCACAGTTGTACAATACATAAATCAGACCCTTCAGTCCAATTTGCCCATGCTGACCAGATATTCAAAATTAATCTCGTCCCATTTGCCAGCATTTGTTCCACATCTATCTTAAACCCTTTCTACTGATTATCAGTTTATTTTACTTTATCAGCACTTGAAATACTGACTTTTGTTTCTCCCAACATTTGTTAAAGAAGTCATAAGTTCATTCATCCAAGTTAATTTTGTAATCTTTCACAAAGAAACAAGTGAGAACAACATATAGCTGAGTGCAAACCAAAATACTGCAGCTGTGTGATATCTGGGAACACACTAAAGGTGAGGCACTGATACTTTGGTATAACCTGCAGTCTGGCCAAATTGCAGCAAAATTCTGTTCAATTTTATCAGCAAACTATTAAATGCAAAATCCTCCTTGCACAATAATGAGGCAGCATTTTGGGGTGTCATTTTTAAAATATATTATTTTCAAAGTTACTCACAATTAAGAGTGATCACTTGGTGCTGTCTGCATAACACAGTATGAAAAGGAATTAACAGTAAAAAACATTATAACCCAAATTCAGAGTCATAAATTCATTGATGTTGCATGGGTTCAGCATTTATAAGTAATCAATTTTTAAAAATAAATACATATACATTTACTAACTATATTGGAGCACAGTCAAGTTTCTTACTGAACAGTGACAGGATTGGACAGAGTCCGCATGGATTTAAGAGAGGGGTATCATACTTAGCAAATCTACTGAAAGAATCCACAGAGTCGAATATTAAAGTAAGAAATAGCAGGACATTTAGAAAAGCTTATCATTAAACATGGTAGACTGGGTTTTGTGAAAGAGAAACTATATTTGACAAATTTGCGACAGTTCATTGAGGAGATAACAAGCAGGGCTGATAAAGGGCAATCCCATGATATTCTCTATTTGGAATTTAAAAATGCAAATGATAAGGTGCTACATAAAAGTTAATTGCACAATTGAGGAGCTCATGGTATTGGGGTAATGTATTAGCATGGATTGAGGATTGGTTAACCACACTGGGGCTGTTGCTGAGTTCTCACTTGCAGTGCTGTATACAATATTAGCTTCTATATTTAATAAAGGATAAACCAACATTGGAGACCATTCAAAAAAGATTCACTTAGCTGCTTCGAGGATGAAAGGGTTGACCTATCAAGAATAGATAAGCAGGGGTGATCTCATGGAAACAAGATTCTGAGGAGCTTGACAGGGTAGATGTTGACTAGATCTTCTAGCACCAATGAAGTCTCAAACAAGGGGACATTCATTTTAGAAAAAGTAAAGAATTTTTTCTCTGTGAATGGCTAGAATTTTCTCACCCAAACTTTTGTGGAAGTTAAATGTGGGAGGGGAATGGTTGGGTTACTCTTCGGAGGGTTGTTCTGGCTTGTTGGGCTGAAAGGCCTGTTTCCACACAGTAGGGAATGTATGATTCTATCTCAAATTATTTTAAGAGAGGGCAGATAGATTTTTGAAATATTGAGCAGTTGAGGGCTATGCGGATCAAGCATAAAAGTAGGTTTCGAGGCCTGGGTTGGCCCAGCCATGATCTGATAGAATGGGGGAACAAGCTGAAAGGGATGAATTGCCTACGCCTGCTCCGATTCCTTGAGGCTTAAATTCATGTTTTTGTTGTTTCCAAAGAAGAGCGTAATACAATGTGCTAAAGATCTCAGATGTTGTGAAAATGGGGTGTTTATGTACTGATTCAGATAGCATTGAATCATCAGTCACAGCTATACAGTCATGAGTAGGAAGGCAATGCCCTCCATGAATAAAGGAAATCTACTGCAGAGCTCACGCAAAGGGAATTCTTACCCTCAGCAAACTCTCAACCCACCCGACCTCTTGCAAAAATGCCTTCCCGTTTTCCAATTCCTCCGCCTCCGACGTATCTGCTCCCAGGAGGACCAGTTCCACCAGAAAACAAACCAGATGGCCTCCTTCTTTAGAGACCGCAATTTCCCTTCCCACGTGGTTAAAAATGCCCTCCAACACATCTCGTCCACATTCCTCACCTCCGCCCTCCACACCCCACCCCTCCAACCGTAACAAGGACAGAACGCCCCTGGGGCTCACCTTCCACCCTATAAACCTTCGCATAAACCAAATCATCCACCGACATTTCTTCCACCTCCAAAAAGACCCCACCACCAGGGATATATTTCCCTCCACACCCCTTCCCGCCTTCCACAAAGACCGTTCCCTCCGTGACTACCCAGTCAGGTCCACGCCCCTCTACAACCCACCCTCCCATCCTGGCACTTTCCCCTGCCACCGCAGGAACTGTAAAACCTGTGCCCTCACCTCCTCCCTCACCTCTAACCAAGGTCCGAAAGCAGCCTTCCACTTCCATCAAAGTTTTACCAGCACATCCACTAATTTCATTTATTGTATCCGTTGCTCCCGATGTGGTCTCCTCTACATTGGGGAGACTAGGGGGCGCCTCCGAGCAGAGCGCTTCAGGGAACATCTCCAGGACACCCACACCAATCAACCACACCGCCCTGTGGCCCAACATTTCAACTCCCCCTCCCACTCTGCCGAGGACATGGAGGTCCTGGGCCTCCTTCACCGTCGCTCCCTCACCACCAGATGCCTGGAGGAAGAACGCCTCATCTTCCGCCTCAGAACACTTCAACCCCAGGGCATCAATGTGGACTTCAACAGTTTCCTCATTTCCCCTTCCCCCACCTCACCCTAGTTCAAACTTCCAGCTCAGCACTGTCCCCATGACTTGTCCGGACTTGCCCTACCTGCCTGTCTTCTTTCCCACCTATCCACTCCACCCTCTCCTCCCTGACCTGTCACCTTCATCCTCTCCCCCACTCACCCATTGGACTCTATGCTACTTTCTCCCCACCCTCCTCTCGCTTATCTCTCCACGCTTCAGGCTCACTGCCTTTATTCCTGATGAAGGGCTTTTTCTCTGCACTTTGGATGCTGCATGAACTGCTGTGCTCTTCCAGCACCACTGACCCAGAATCTGGGTTCCAGCATCTGCAGTCATTGTTGTTACCTCCCATCACATGACCCAACATCTCAGCACAAGCAGGACACACTGCGCATGCTCCAGCCAACAGTGATCCCGGGTGATTGATGTCAGCACCGGACCAATGAAAGGACGGTGGGCGGAGCTGGAGGACCTAGCGGGAGGTTAGTCCTTCAACCAATCACAGTGAATGAAGGGCGGAGCTAAAGTAAACCATGTGATCACCCTCGCGCCCGACAGAGTCGCTGTAATGAATGCTCGGGAAGTTATGGAGAGAAAGGAGACGGTAAGGAAAGAAATAAACAGGGAAATGGGACAAAAACTGTGTTGCTATGAGCGGAGAGGTTTTACAAACAAATTGTGCATGTCGGAAAACACAAATTTGAACGTCCCAGTCCCGTGTTTGCAGTAAATGGGGAATTGCCTCAGCGGCTGCAGGCCTGAGTGAGCGCCGCCATCTTTATTCGGGACAACGATTCACTGGACACGTGCGGAGCCGCCATCTTTGTAGGGGGCAAGGTGCAGCCAGGCGCATGTGCAGCCTCTCTCTGGTACAGAGTCATTGTGATGACAGCAGCCAATCCTGCTCTGATTCACCTCTGGGCTCCCTCAGGACCACTTTGTCAATGTCTAGCTTCCTCAGTCTCCAACCATGGGGGTATGTTTGGTCTGTAAATGAGTTTTTCACGGTGGCCCAGCCCCTGACCATGTGCTGCTCTATTATCAGATTACTTTTATCTTGAATATTTTTGACAGTCAAGAATTCTTTTTTCCAATAAGCAAGTGTATTTTCCTTCCATTTCTGACTATCAAATTCTGCACCATTTTCATTCCCTGTAATTCATTTTGCACTCCCTGAAACATCAACTGTGTTTCTCCTTCCACAGATCCCAGTGATTAATGCCAAAGCCCTGTTGCCTGGGGAGAGGGTGATGTTTGACTTTCTTGTACAGCTGCAGTTTGTGGGGTGAAGGTGCTCCCACAATGTGGTTGGGTAAGAGACATTACAGATTATTCATTACAGCAACAGTGATGATTTGAAGATAATGTCCAAATCAAGAACAGTTTGTAGTTTTATTATCATGCTTTCACAAAAATATTATTGAGGACTTTAGATATGAGGCCAGAGATGGAGATATTTGGTCAGGTGACCAAAAGCATTGCCAAAAAGTAGGTTTTGAGGGATGTCTTAAAAGTGGAAAGCAGACCTGTGAGGTTTTGTCTGCAAATTCCAGACCATGTTGCTTTAGCAACTGTAGAATCAGCCACACAGTTGAAGTAATGAATTAACAAATCATTGGGAGTCTCGAAGAAAATGGGTTGTCGAGGTCTCAAAGGATGTGGTGAAGGGAGCTAGGGATGATCACAGCCAGGAATTATATGAAGAATGAGTTTTCTAAATTGTTGTTGCTTATGAATAGGAGCCTTTTGATGGATCAACATATTTTGGGAGAAGTGAGCACATGGGTGACAGTTTTCAATTTTTCTTGAGATAACAGAGAGGTTGAATTTGGGAGGCTGGCTAGGAGTGTGTTTGGATAATTAGGTCTGGAGATAACACACGATGGATGAGAGTTTCAGTATATGAGCTGAGATAAAGGTGGAATCAGCTAGAAATAGTGGTGTTGGAGTGGGACTGGGCTGTCACCCTCACCTCACCTCTGGGATTCAGCTGGTTGTCAGGTTGTGAATCAGGCGGTAACACAATCGGGAGCTGAGTGGCCCTGGTGGAGCCTAAAATGAGTGTCACTCAGCTGGCTGTTGCTGAGCAGCTGCTGCTTGGTCGTCCTGCTAATGACTACTTCCATCATTTTACTGCTGATCGAGTTGGACTGATGGAGGGAAATTGCCTGGATTGGATTTGCCCTGTGTTTTTATTTCAACATCCCTGGGCAATGTTCCACATTGTCAGTAGATTCCAGTGCTGGAGCAGTACGTGGCTTGGTGGGTGGCAAGTTCTGGAGCACAAGCTATCAGTATTATTGCCAGAATGTTAGCAGGACACAAAGCCTTTACACGACTTAACCATTTTGTTGATATTATTCAAACTAAATCGAACTGGCTTAAAGCTCACATCTGTGATGTTAGGAACTGATGGAGAATGCTGTCATCTTATCTTTTGCATGGATGTTTGAAACCCCTCCATCAGTAAGGGTGGGGATATCTGTAGTGCTTCCTGCAACTAGTTGTTTAATTGTCCATTACCATTCACAACTGGGTGTGGCAGAACTGCAGAGCCCTGACCCACTGCATTGGATGTAGGATCACTTAGCTCTGTTGCTTGCTCCTGATGCTGTTTGATTATGCAGATAGTCCTGCTTGGTAGCTTCACCAGGTTGGCACTTCATTTTTAGGTATGCCTGGTGCTGCTCATGGCATGCCCTTTCCTGTCCATTGTGATGGGTAAGTGCAGGATGTACAAACCCATGAGATTACAGATTGTGCTGGAGTACAGTTCTGCTGCTGTTGTTATCCCACAGTGCCTCAGAGAGATCCAGTGTGAGTTCCTACATCTGTCCCATTTAACACGGTGATTGTAGCACTCAACACAAGGGAGGTTTTTCTCAACTTTATGGCGAGGCTTTGCCTCCAAAAGGACTGTGGGATGGTCGCTCTTACCGACACTGTCATGGAGAGATGCATTTGCAGCTGGTAGATTCATAACGATAAGATGTAGTACCTTGTTCCCTCACCACCTGCTGCAAACCCCATTTGAACAGTTATGTCCTTGAGGACTGAGACAGCTCAGTCTGAGCTACTCTCTCAGCTACTGAGTTAGACTCACCTTCCCAGAAGTCCTTCGCTCCTACCTCGCACCTCTAATATTCCATGTCTTTTTTTTCACTGGAGAAGGATGTGGAAGCTAGAGAGTTTGGAGAAATGAATAGTGAGAACTTGAAAAGTGTCTGTTACAGAGGAGGAGTTTCAGGATGTCTTAAATTGCATCAAGGTGGATAAAGCCTTGGGACCTGATCAGGTGTATTCCAGAAATTTGTGGGAAGTGATTGCTGGGTCCCTCCCTGACATATTGGTTTTATCGTCCGTGACAGGTGAGGTGCTGGAAGACGGGTGCCATTCTTTTTTTTAAAATAAAGGTGGTAACAAAAGGCCAAGGAACACGAGAACAGTGAGCCTGAAGTCAGTGGCAGGCAAGTTGTTGGAAGGGATTCTGAGGGACAGGATTTACATGTATTTGGAAAGACAAGGAATGATTAGAGAGTCAGCATGGCTTTGTGCGTGGGAAATTGTCGCTCTAACCTGATTGAGTTTTTTTTGAAGAAGTGCTCGGAAGATTGATGAAGACAGACTGTAGACATTGTCTATATGGGCATTGAACAAGGTTCCACAGAGCAGACTGGTTAGCAAGGTTAGATAACATGGAATGCAGGGAGAACTATCTATTTGGATACAAAACAGGCTTGAAGGTAGGAGACAGTGGGTGGTGATGAAGGGTTGCTTTGTGGACTTGAAGTCTCTGAAAAGCAGTGTGCTGCAGGAATGGATATTGGGTCCTTAAATAAATGACTTGGATGTGAATATATGAGGTAGGTTTACAGAAAATACAAAATTGTAGGTGTAGTGGACAGTGAAGAAGGTTAGTTTAAAATACAACAGGATCTTGATCAGATGGGCCATTCGAGTGAGGAATGGCAGATGGAGTTCAATTTAGACAAATGTGAGCTGCTGCATTTTGGTAAGGCAAATCAGGACAGGACTTAATGTATTTAATGGTAAGTTCCTGGGGAGTGTTGCTGAAAAAAGAGGTACATTGTTCCTTGAATGTAGAGTCGCAGGTCGGCAGGTAGTGAAGGTGGTGTTTGGTATGCTTATATTTATTGGTCAATGCATTGAATACAGAAGCTGGGACGTTATATTGTGGCTGGATAGGACATTTGACAATGAGAACCTTTTTCCACGTATGGAGTCAGCTATTACGAGGGGGCATAGCTTTAAATTAAGGGGAGGTAGGTATAGGACAGATGTTAGGGGTAGATTCTTTACTCAGCGAGTCGTGAGTTCATGGAATGCCCTGCCAGTAGCAGTGGTGGACTCTCCCTTTTTATGGGCATTTAAACGGGCATTGGATAGGCAAATGGAGGGTAGTGGGCTCGTGTAGGTTAGGTGGGCTTGGGTCAGCGCAACATCGAGGGTCAAAGGGCTTGTACTGCGCTGTATTTTTCTGTTCTTTGTTCTATGATAAAGCCATTTCAGGAATTCCGTTTTCAGTTGAATTTGATGTTGTGAAACTTGAAATGGTTCAGACAAGATTTACAAAGATTTGCTACAGTTGGAGGATTTGGGCTACACAGAGAGGCTAAATAGGCTGGGGTTAATTTCCCTTGAGAATCAAAGACTGAGAGGTGACGTTTGGGAGATTTATAAAATCACGAGGGGTGTGGATATGGTGAACAGCTGGGGTCTTTTTTCCCCCCCAGGTTAGGTGAGTCCAAAACAAGACCATGTGGGTTTAAGTTGAGAGGGCAAAGATTTAAAAGGGATCAAAGGGGCAACGTTTTCAAGCTGAGTGTGGTGTGTGAATGGAATGAGCTGCCAGATGAAGTAGTGGAGACTGATACAATTACAACATTTAAAAGGCATCCGATTGGGTACGTGATTAGGAAGGGTTTTGAGGAATTCAGACCAATATCTGGCAAGTGGGACTCCGTTAGTTTAGGATTCCTAGTTGGCATGGGCGAATTGGTCCATTGTTTCTGAGCTGTACATCTCAGCACAGATAATTCTTGGATCTGAGAAGGTTAAGCAGTGATTTCGACAAGGGGGAGATTTGTTTCTAGGATATTTTAATTTGCAGAGAGAGGGGAATTGTTAACAATGTCACAATATTAGTAACTACTTGAAGTTAAATGGAAAATAATGTGAATATGTGACCTATATTTTACTGAGTGCATTCTGAGCATCTGGAACAGTCTGAACAGCGGGTGGACACAGATTCAGCAGGTGTTCTCAAACAGATTTGCAATTTTACTTCTTACGGAAAGATTGGGAAGCTGTGGGTAAATGCGAGGGGAGTTGGGACGGATTTGCAGCATCTCCAGAGGGAGAGCGTACAGCCTCAATGGGCTGAATAGCCCCCAGCCCCTGTGCTCTGTGATACTGCCCCATTCACTGTGAAGTATGAATCTCATCCCAAGGCAGAGAGAGCGAGGAGCCCACCACTCACCTCACAATGGGGGATGGCTTGATTGATGGCAGCTCCAGACCAATGGGAGGAGGGTCTGTGTGGTCCTGCAGCCAATGGGAGTGAATGAGGGGTGTGGCCAGCAAGACAACACCTGTCCATGAGCTGTGCAGGTGCAGTGTCACTGGGTGGGGGTGGGAGAGACAGCAGAGACTGGGACAGGGGCTGTAGGACCTGAATTACAAACTCCCGGTAAATTAAAACCAAAAGAACTGCAGATGCTGTAAATCAGAAACAACAACCAGGAGGTTCTGGAGAAGCTCAGCAGGTCTGGCAGCATCTGTGACGAGAAATCAGAGTTAACGTTTCAGATCCGGTGTCCCTGCCTCACAGCTGATGTTACTGTGAGAACAAATGTTGGTTTATATGCAGAAGGTAGGGTTTAGGGGAGGATGTAAGGAGTAAAGGGTAGGTAGGGATAGAACGAGAAGAATGGTTGGATAAAGGAGTAGATAACGATCTGGCTGGGGGAGGGTGATTAGCTGTTAATGGAGACTATTAATGGCTAACCATAGGTAGTGTGTAATGACAGGCTGTGAGAACAAGGCCTAGTGTGTGGGGTAGGGGGCTAGGACATGGGGTTGTTAAGCTGTGGTTAACCACTAACTGTCTCCGTTGTAAGCTGTTCCCCACATACATCACTCCACGATTGGAGCTGCAGATGGGTAGCACAGTGGTTAGCACTGTTACATCACAGCACCAGAGACCCGCGTTCAATTCCCACTTCAGGCAACTGTCTGTGTGGAGTTTGCACATTCTCCCCGTGTCTGTGTGGGTTTCATCCGGGTGCTCCGGTTTCCTCCCACAGTCCAAAAGTGTGCAGATTAGGTGAATTGGCCATGCTAAATTGCCCGTAGTGTTAGATGTAGGGGATTGGGTCTGGGTGGGTTGCTCATTAGAGGGTTGGTGTGGGCTTGTTGGGCCAAAGGGCCTGTTTCCACACTGTAAGTAATCTAATCTAAAAAAAAACCTCTTGAATATCTTTCCTAACCCCTCTGTCCTCCTTAAATATGTATCTTAAAGTTGTTCTCTTTAATCAATGTTTCCAGCATTCGTGAAACACTTTAGGAGAATTGTCAGTGTGAAAGGCTCCATACAATGCAGGTAGTTGTTGTTAATGTCTGACATCAGGAGAAACAGGAATGAACCCTCACTCTTATACCTCTTATAAGAAGATGGGGATGGGACTGGAAGACCAGGCAGTGCCTGTCGGTCCTCCAACCAATCGGAGTGAATGAGGGGCGTGGCATTGGGAACGTGTGAAGGTGCAGGGCAGGGGAAAGGAAAGACATATTGACCAGGAAGAAAAGGAAATTTTAATGGAACGGGCTGAGACATTTTACAGAACTTAGTGCACATCGGAAAACACAAATTTGAAAATCCCAGGACCGTGTTTGTGGCAAACGGGAAAATGCTTCAAATGGTGAATGGTGCGAGTGAGTGCCGCCACCTTTATTGGGGGCAGTGATTCATGGGACAGGAGTGTGGCAGCCAACTTTGTGAGGGGCAAGCTGCAGGGGGACACATGCACAGCTTTGCCTGGCAGGGAGTGATAGGGCAGGAATTACAGAGTGTCAGAGTCAGGGTGTTTTCAATGTCAGAGTGTGATGCTGGAAAAGCACAGCCGGTCAAGCAGCAGCCAATCGGTGGGAAGGAAGATGGACAAGAAGGTGGTGCCGAGTTGGAAGGCTGGATCTGGGATAAGGTTGGGGGGAGTGGAAATGCGGAAACTGGTGAAATCCACATTGATCCCATGTGGTTGGAGGATCCGAACACAGAAGATGAGGCGTTCTTCCTCCAGGCATCAGATGCCTGGGATTTGGCGGTGGAGGTGGCCCAGGACCTGCATGTCCTTGGTGGAGCGGGAAGGGGAGTTAAAGTGTTGGGAAACAGGGTGTTTGGGTTGTTCAGTGTTTTACTGTTACTTTCACAGACCTTTTGTGAGTTAATTTTCCTCTGCTGCCCAACCCCTGACAACGTGCTGCTCTCTAAACGGACTGAATTTTCCACAATCACTTTGCCAGTGAATAATTCCTTTTTACAACAAAAGAGTGCATTTTCCCTCCATTTCTGACCATCGAAATCTGCAACATTTTCATTCCCTGTAATGCATTTAGCACTCCCTGAAATATCAACTGTGTGTTTCTCCTTCCACAGATCCCAGTGATTAATGCCAAAGCCCCATTGCCTGTGGAGAGGGTGATGTTTGACTTCCTGTACAGCTGCAGTTTGTGTGGTGAAGGTGCTCCCACAATGTGGTTGGGTAAGAGACATTACAGATTATTCACTCAGCGACAGAGAAAAGTTGAAAATGTATGTGCAAATCAACAACAGTTTGTATTTTTATCATTTTTATAATTTCACAGAAATACTATTGATAATTTCTGACATTAGGCAACAGATGGGTATATTAGGTCAGGTGATCAAAAGAATTGCCAAATAAGCAGGTTTTCGGGAATACCTTAAAGGAGAAAAACAGATATGAAAGGGTTAGGATAGGAATTCCAGACCGTGTTGCCTTGACAACAGTAGAAACAGCCAATCCGGTGAAGCAATGAATAAACACATCGTTGGGAGTCTGAAAGAAAATGAGTTGTCGGGGTCTCACAGGTTGTGTGGTGCAGGGAGACAGGGATGTTCACAGCCAGGAATTACATCAAGGGAGAATTTTAAGTTGCTTGTAAACGGGAGCCCTTTGTTGGATCAACAAGTTTTAGAGCAAGCGAGCACTTGGGCAGTAGAGTTTTAGATATTCTTGAGATTATATGTAAGTTGAATGTGGGAGGCTGGCCAGGAGTGTGTTTGGATAATGGAGTCTGGAGATAACACAGGGATGGACAAGTATTTCAGTAAATGAGCTGAGACTAGGGTGGGGTTGGGTGATCTCACGAATGTCGAAATAACAGTTTTGGAGTCAGGCTCCTCTTCCTCATCACTCCCCCTCACCAATTCACAGATATTGTTCCTTGTTCTGTCTGTCTTTTCTGGTTATGTCCTGCTCACCCATTCTGCTACCAACTAATATTTTACTTCAAGGTTGTTGGAAAATCCTTCTCCATCTCCACTCTCCCTTTCCTTTCTGAAGTCCTTGTATTTGGTGTCCCTCAAGGATCTATCCTTGGTCCCTCCAGTTTCTCACCTACATACTGCCAGGAAGTGACATCGTCCAAAAGCACTGTTAGGTTTCACATGTACACTGACAATGTCCAGCTCTACCTCCCCATCATCCCTCTCCATTACTCCACTGTTATCAAACTGCTTGCCACACTCCCACTACTCGATTAGCTGCAATTTCCTCCAATGAAACATTGCAATGGTTAAACCCATTGCCTTCAGTTGATGTTACAAATTCCTTTCCCTTACTGCTGAGCCCCTCTCTCTCACTGGGAACTGAGGCAGAACTACACTCTTCACAATATTGCTCTCCTATTCTGACCCCAAGGTGACCTTCTGATCAGACATCTACACAATCACCAGCACCAGGAATTCCAATCTGTAAAATGTTGCTTGTCTCCCCCTCGCCCCCTTGCTACTGAAACCCCTTACCCGTGTTGGTGTTGCATTAAAGTTGACAAAACCCTTGATTCTGTGACTGACCCAGAGTCTGGTTCTAGGTTCCCTCATGCTGGGACACATCCTGTCAGTCTTTACCTTGTCAAACCCCTGAGGAAGCCGATATGTTTGAAAGAGTTCACTTCTCATTCTTCCCAAATCGAGTGAGTAGAGTCCCGACTTCTTCAGCCTTTTCTTAAAAGAGAATCCCTTCAAACCAAGGATCATCCCAGTCAATCTTCTCTGAATGCCTCCGATGAAGTGATGTATTACCTTAAATAAAGGGAGCAAAACTTCTCATTACTCCAGATGTGGTCTCACTCGCACTGTATAAAGTTGCTCTCAGGTATATACTTCAAACTCTTATACTGCAAATCCCTTGAAATCAGGAGCAATATTCCATTCCCCTTCCTGATGACCTGGTGTAACTTTGTGCTAGCTTGCTTTGTTTCCTGCACATTTACCTCTTGCTCCCTTTGTGGTGCAGCTTTCTACAGTTTCCACCAATTAAATAGTCCTCTGTTCTTTTATTATCTCCTCCAAAATGAACAACTTCACATTTTCCCATTTGCCGACTTGTTGCCCACTTCTCCAATGAATCCCTCTCTGTAAACTGTTTATAATCCTTTTGGAACTTTACTGTTATGCCTTTCCTAGGAGATTTTCCCCATCATTCTTCTAAACTTTTCCTGGGAACACTGGGCAGTGGGAAGCATGCAGAGTTCCTGTCTTTTAAGGGATACTCTATGGAATGACTGGGAGGAGCTTGCTGCCTATTTGGTCAGAATGGTGACAACTTGCCCATCGCGCTGCATGAGCCTTTCACCCCCCCCCCCCCAACCCATGTCTTATTGATGAGGCACAGCGGCAGCACGGAAGGAAAGAAGCAGCAGCAAATCCTGCTCTCCACATCTCACTAACACTTGGAACATTCTCTCCCATGTGTCAAAGATCTGCCCTGTTTAGTCACATGAAGTCCCAAGATGGAAACTAATAGAAACCCACGTAGATTTCCCCCTGAATGACAGCTGACCTCCACAAGGGGTAATGTGTCCAGTCATCCTGGGCCAGGAGGAGGGGATGATGAGAGTTTCTAACCTGATCTGACAGTGACGGTTTTATAAACTTGTATTACAGGTGGGCATTCAGATGGTAACCTCAGTATTTGTAACACCAAACTCTGACAGAATTACTCAATTCATCAGGACCTGGATATTTGCATTTAGTTGTGAGTATTGTGTTCCAGCTCATTCCTATTTGATGCATAAAAGTTCTCCTTTGAATCAAACCATCCTGTCAATAGATCTCCCTCCAAGTCTTTCATATATGTCTTGTCAACAGTTTATGATGAGCTGATGAGTGTAAGGTTGATTATTCTAATGTATAATTTCTGTAAACCCCTCTGTCACAGGGCAGCCACAATTTCCTCTGCTACAAGGAGAACAATCTGTTTCCCCAAACCCCTGATTCCCCAATGTCTGTTTGCTCTCTATAAGGTACACATCAGGATTGTGTTGGAACATTCTCCACTTGCCTGCATCAGTGCAGCCCCCAACAATATTAAAGAAAGTGAACATCCTCCAGGACAAAGCACTGTGCCTGAGTGGTGTCCCATCCCCCACCTTCAGCATTCCCTCTCCCCATCCCCGGGGTACAGTGGCATCACTGTGTAAAAGGGAAAGGCAGCATTGTCCTCCCAGACCATAGGGCTGCTCTCTCATTAGGGAGAGATGGCTGGTGGTGTGTTTAACCTGAAGGTTACCACAGCCCAGGCAAGGGGAGAGGTTAGAAAGGAGAGTCCATCTATTGTAGATGGATATTCTTGACCTGTACCATTAACACCCATGTCCCTGCAACTAAAATCCCCCATTCCTTGTACCATCCTGGTAAATCTCCTGTACCCCCTCTCAGGGACCCTGACATCCTTCCCAATGTATGGGCGATCTCTGGTTTACACAGACCCAGCTGCTCTGTGTTCCTGTGGGTGATGTCATCATAGAGCAACAGTTGCACTAAACCTCACTGTCTGTAAGGGTGGGAGACACAGAAATCCCGAAAACATTTGAGATGTATTTAGTGTGCACTTGCGATGCCATGATAGATGAGACTTTTCCACAAGTACTGGAAAGTAGATCAGGATAGTTCGGTGGTAGTTTTCTTTCTCACAGATGGATCACCAGAGCCTTTTTCTGTTCTGTATACAGCTGAGATGTTTATAATAGGAATATGACAGGCTCCATTGGACATCAGGTCAGAAAAGGTGATACTAGAGTAGATGGCACATGGTTGGTCGATGTTTTTGGGAGGTAAGTGAGACGGAGTGTTTTAAGATGAAATTCAGAAGCTCAGCTCAGTGGTTTACAATGACATTGATTAGATACTCATTAAGAGAGATCAGCTGGCAATTATAAGCTGTTTGCAGGATTATTGAATTGATAAAGGAGACAGACGTGCAGAGATTTTTTTGGAAGGCATTGCTTTTTCATTCAAATATCTCGGATGTTCAAGAGGTCTATGTAGCTGTTCATTGGTTCTCTTGTCCAGACGCTAATTTATAATTCATATCGCTTTTATTGTGCCCGGAGTTTTGAGATTTGTATCGGATTAAGAAGAAAACGTGAAGCTATTAAAATGAGAACTTAAGTGAATAGAAAGCACAGTAAATTTATATTACCGAGGAAACAGAGAGTATTTGCTCCCAATAAGCAGACAAATATTTTTTATATCGAAAGTGTGGTGGTGGAAAAGCAAAGCCGACCAGGCAGCATCCATGGAGCCGGGGATTCACGATAGAACATAGAACAATACAGCACAGAACAGGCCCTTCAGCCCACGATGTTGTGCTAAACATTTCCCCTAGATTAAGCACCCATCCATGTACCTATCCAATTGCCGCTTAAAGGTCACCAATGATTCTGACTCTGCCACTCCCACAGGCAGCGCATTCCATGCCCCCACCACTCTCTGGGTGAAGAACCTACCCCTGACATCCCCCCATACCTTCCCCCCTTCACCTTAAATTTATGTCCCCTTGTAACACTCTGTTGTACCTGGGGAAAAAGTCTCTGACTGTCTACTCTATCTATTCCTCTGATCATCTTATAAACCTCTATCAAGTCACCCCTCATCCTTCGCCGTTCCAACGAGAAAAGGCCGAGAACTCTCAACCTATCCTCGTACGACCTATTCTCCATTCCAGGCAACGTCCTGGTAAATCTTCTCTGCACCCTCTCCAAAGCTTCCACATCTTTCCTAATGTGAGGCGACCAGAACTGCACACAGTACTCCAAATGTGGCCTAACCAAAGTCCTGTACAGCTGCAACATCACTTCACGACTCTTGAATTCAATCCCTCTGCTAATGAACGCTAATACAACATAGGCCTTCTTACAAGCTCTATCCACCTGAGTGGCAACTTTCAAAGATCTATGTACATAGACCCCAAGATCCCTCTGTTCCTCCACCTGACTAAGAACCCGACTGTTAACTCTGTATTCCGCATTCTTATTTGTTCTTCCAAAATGGACAACCTTACACTTGACAGGGTTGAACTCCATCTGCCACTCCTCAGCCCAGCTCTGCATCATATCTGTTGCAGCTGACAACAGCCCTCCTCACTATCCACAGCTCCACCAATCTTCGTATCATCTGCAAATTTACTGACTCACCTTTTGACTACCTCTTCCAAGTCATTAACAAACAGCAGAGGACCCAGGACTGATCTGGGAACTCCACTTGTAACTGGGCTCCAGGCTGAATATTTACCATCTACTACCACTCTGACTTCAACCAGTTAGCCAGTTTTCTATCCAACTGGCCAAATTTCCCTCTATCCCATGCCTCCTGACTTTCTACATAAGCCTACCATGGGGAACCTTATCAAATGACTTACTAAAATCCATGTACACTACATCCACTGCTCTACCCTCATCCACATGCTTGGTCACCTCCTCAAAGAATTCAATAAGACGATGAAGGCTTATGCCTGAAACGTGGTTTCTGCTGCTCCTCAGATGCTGCCTGACATACTGTGCTATTCCAGCACCACATGCTTGTCTCTGATCTCCAGCATCTGCTTTCCCTCACTTTCTCCAAGTATTTGTAATGGACATGAACAGGAAATGTTAGCCTCGGCAGTTGAACAAAACTAAATTTACACTTTCTTTTTGCAATATTTGGACTGAAAACCTGTTTGTGACCATGCAACACATCAGGACATATGAACATCTCTTCTATTAAAATCCTTGGCCATTCATAATAAAGAATAACCACTGCTCTGAACAACCAGTATCGTGTGTAATTACTGAACTGAAATACCAGAGGACAGCTATTGCATTTATTGGAGGGAATAATAACAGATCCTTACTGTGGCAGTGGGGATTGATCTCAGGAACAATCAGATAATTACTCTGATTATTCCCCTGAACAGTAATTAGATGGTCATGGGGACCTTTGTGTGACCTCATGTTTAGTGTTTTGTGTGAGCATTGATTTCAAAAAACATTGAGATATTTTAAAAGATTTAGGAGCACATTGGTAATCAAGTATTAAACATATTAACTGACGTCAAATTTTGACAAAATGTTAGAATTGCTTAGAGAAACACAACTAAACGATTGTAGAATTCCTGTTAGCACAGTGTGGTAACAGGCCATTTGGTCGAAAAGAAAATGACCCTCCAAAGAGTAACCCAGCCAAACACATTTCCCGATCATATTCCTCTACATTTCCTGCTGACTAATTACACACATCCCTGAACACAATGTGCAATTTAGCATGGCCAGATCACCGAACCTACACATCTTTGGATTGTGGGAGGAAACCACAGCAAAGTCATGTCGACATGGGGATAACATGAAAATTCCACACAGGCAGTCACCCGAGAATGGAATCAAACTGAGGTCTCTGGTGCTGTGAGGCAGCAATGCTAACCACTGAGCCACCGTGCAACCATATGCTATAAGTAAAGTCAGTGATACATATGCAAAGACATATTTCAAATGAACACACTCCGATATTGTCAAAGGATGTCAAATTTACATTCAATATGAATAGATGAATGGAAAATAATAAAAAACGAAAATTCACGAATGAACATTAATTAGAAATTTAATTTGATCAAAGGCCATAACAACATTTGGACGAATTGCAATTTTTTAATAACAAACGTAGGTAATTAGCTGACTAATGAATAATTGGAAGTGGCATATATTTATTTTACAAATGAAGAAAGCGACTTGTTTTACACGTTTGAAATACTGCAGAATGACAATGTATGGGTTCGAAATGTTTGAATCAAGCTCTTTTGAACAAAAAAACCTGATCACTTACGATCACTTAGCCCTTTCACCTTTAAGACCACAACATTCTCAAATATTTTCCACGGATTTAGAACCAGCAGAACTAGTTAATTTCTTTTGTTGAGAACTGGAAGAGAATAAACAGCAGATACTGTGAATTAGTGATTCCATGCGAGCATTCGACTGAAGACAACATTCCTTCTTTCCAAAAATATATAACTTACAAAAATCCAAAATTTATTGTTATTTTTGAATGAAACAATAAAGAGATGTTAATTCTTTATCATTCGACTTTGTTGCATGAAAAATCCTTAAGTCTTATTGTGCTCCAAACATGATAAATCTTAGCATTGAAGTGAAATATAATTAAATGAATTCAACTATGTTTCCACAGGTAAAATAAAAATTAATATTAACAATGATTGTGACATTGTACCCTGCAAAATCTTTACAGTAGTTCATGTACTGTGTCGTAATTCCACATTTGCACAATGTACTGGATTGAATGAGTATTAAAAATTATTAGATAACAACAACAATTAAATCGTCAAAGTCTATCAATGTATTAAGTAATAACGAGAAACCTCATTTTGCTATGGGACTGAGCGATGTCTGGAAATGAACTGGAATTAATTCAGTGAAAAGTAATTACAGTTCCCTGTATTTTAAGGCTGAGATTAAGGCTGATCATTCTAATGAGCAAACATCAGATATTTGCAATGATGTTGGATGGGAAGTCATTGGTCCTGTTGTGGGATAGGTGACCTGCAAAATAAATGCATTTTCACACTGGAGTATTAGTACTAAGCAACAATGGATTAAATTTAAATGTGAATCTTACTATATTTGTTCAAAAGGCTTTCTTAAAAATTGTGCCATTATTGTAATGACAATGTCTTGCTAATTAGTGTTGGACATGAAGAATTAAAATGATTCAATATTTCAAAAGCACTTTGCTGTGATGTTGATTGAATATTTATTAAGATCACTAAACTGAGGAATAGTACCTAGTTTTATGGATTGAAGATAAAAAAATGAGGCCATGCAGTGATTATTGAACAAGATTCTTCTTTTTAACACAAAAATATACATTATACAAGAATTGTGAATTTCCATCCACTGAACTCCTTGTAGAGATGTGTTACATTGATTTATATGATTAATATTATGATGAATGTTTAAACATTTGTGTCAGAATTAGGAAGAGAATTAGTAGATCATGAAAGTGAACAGGATTAGATTAGATTAGATTAGATTTACAGTGTGGAAACAGGCCCTTCGGCCCAACAAGTCCACACCGACCCGCCGAAGCGAAACCCACCCATACCCCTACATTTACCCCTTACCTAACACTAGCAATTTAGCATGGCCAATTCACCTGACCCGCACATCTTTGTGACTGTGGGAGGAAACCGGAGCACCCGGAGGAAACCCACGCTGACACGGGGAGAACGTGCAAACTCCACACAGTTGAGTCGGGAATTGAACCCGGGTCTTCAAGCGCTGTGAGGCAGCAGTGCTAACCATGTGCCACCGTGCCGCCCAAAGAAATTGAACAAACAATGTAGTCAACAACATGTGGTATACAAAGCAATTTTAATAATTTTGTCATTATTGTACAATGATGAATAACGTCAGAATAGAAACGGCAAAAAACAATCGACGTGATCAAAGCTGTTCTTTTCTTACAATGAAATGAAAGCAATAATCATTTTGTAGCACACATGATTTGAAAAAGCAGTCCTTTAATATGAAACATACCTTTTTGCAAAAATGTAGGAATTTCACAAATTTGAAATGAAGCGTTTGTTGAATTGCAACAAAAATGGTTATAATTTGAATTGTCTGTTGCACACAACAAAAAGCTTAAAAATTGTTAGAATGACAAAACGTTTGTTCCCAATGTTCTTGTATTACAGTCAATGTCCAGGATAAAGTAGAATTATTGGTTGAAACAATATAAATCATCATTGATGACTGGACTGAAATATAAGATATCAATTGCACTTACTGCAGGGAATAGTAGACAAATGCTTACTGTTGTTATTAGTCTCAGGAACAATAAGGTATTTACTCAGTAATCAGGTGGTGATAAGGAACTTTGTGTTGCTTTATGTGCAATGTTTTGTGTTAACATTGATTTCAATAAAATAAAGGTATTTACATGAATTAGGAACAGACTGATATTTGGGTGTGAAGGATCTTATTTAAGATTAGACATTTCTAAATATTTACTAGAATTGCTGAGCAAAACACACTTAAGACATCATGCAATAAATGAGGTAATTGAGAAATATGTAAAGTCAATTTTCAAACGAACACACCCTGATATTTTCACAGCATTTCAATCTTACATTCAACATAAATAGGTGAGTGGAAAACTAAACATTTCACACAATTCACAAACAGATCAATAACTAAAAAATGATAAATAATAGCAAGTGGCATTTGTTTATTTTACTGAAGAAGAACAATATTATTTTCTAATATTTGTAGCACTGGAGCATCAAGTTCTATGTGTTGTCCGAACTAAGCTCTTCAGAACAAAACAAAATCAATGAATATAATTACTTCTTATATTTCATCCTTATGACTGCAATATTTTCAAATATTTTCCAAGGAATATTGATTGAGTGGAATTAGATACATTCTGTTATTAGTGACCTGAAAAAAGTAAATAACAAATACTGTGATTATTGGAATGAACAACAGATGTAAGCATATCGAATATTGATTTGGAAGGCAATTCAATTGATTTTTAGATATTTTCGAATCAGAATTCTGTACAAGGTGGGAATTGAAACTGTGCCTACTGGTGTGGTAGCAGAGACAATAACAGAGCTGCACAAGACTCCTTCATAACTTTCCCAACCATAATGGGCAAGGTGACAATCACATGCTTGTTACAAATTCTAAGCTAAAATGTTGTGTAATTACTGTAATTGATAATTGTTTCTAAAATCCTGATAGATAAGTTGACTTAATATTTTGAATGCGCTTTGCTCTGATATCGATTGTATATTCATTAATACTAATAAACTCAAAATTAACATTAAAAGGTGGCTTTAATAATTAAGAAACACTCACCAACAATCGATTTTTTTTGTAGAGTCATGTCCATTTAATTAATGCCATTTTTACCGTGACAAATGTTTCGACATTTATGTCAGAATTAGGAAGACAATAATCAGAGCTGAAAATGTGTTGCCAGTTAAAGCACAGCAGGTCAGACTAATTAGGCCAGGAAAGTGAGTATGATTGGGAAGGAAAGGTAGTGTTAATGACATTTGGTCCCAGGAGTCATTTCGTACCAAATGACTGATAATTGTGGGATTATTTTTCATTGACAACTAATGTTGGAAGAAAAAGAAACGATCTCAACATTTCAAAAGCAGTTTCTTTTTCTGCTTATGAAATTAAATAAATATTGTTTTGGAGGTCATAGGATTTGAAAAATAGAAACAGCCATTTAATGTGAGATTTGAGCTGAAGAATCGTTCTTTTCACCCCAGTGTAGTGTTTCCAATAAATTAAAATTTAGTGTTAGTTGAACTAAAGAACAAATGGATGTACCTACATTGTTTTTTTGCACACATAAAAAGTAAAACAATTTTAACATGGAAATTATTTTGCTCTGAAAGTAATAATTTCACACAAAGTAAGTGTTTATATTGAATTGAAGTGTCAGCATAACTGCAGGAGTGGTTTCCACTGAATGAAGACTCAGAAGGCAGGCAGAACTCTGGGAAGTGGAAGATGTTTACCTATGCTGCAACAAGTTAACATAGAACATAGAACATTACAGTGCAGTACAGGCCCTCCGGCCCTCGATGTTGTGCCGATCTGTCATACTAATCTGAAGCCCATCCAACCTACACTATTCCATATACCTCCATATGCTTGTCCAATGACAACTTAAATGTACTTAAAGTTGGCGAATCTACTACAGTTCCAGGCAAAGCATTCCATAGGAGTAAGTGAGGACTGCAGATACTGGAGATCAGAGCTGCAAATGTGTTGCTGGAAAAGCGCAGCAGGTCAGGCAGCATCCAAGGAACAGGAGTATTGATGTTTTGGGCATAAGCCCTTCTTCAGGAATGAGGAAAGTGTGTCCAGCAGGCTAAGATAAAAGGTAAGGAGGAGGGACTTGGGGGAGGGGCATTGAAATTGCGATAGGTGGAAGGAGGTCAAGTTGAGGGTATAAGGCTGGAATGGGGTGGGGAGGAGAGGTCAGGAAAAGATTGCAGATTAGGAAGGCGGTGCTGAGTTCGAGGGATTTGACTGAGACAAGGTGGGGGAGGTGAAATGAGGAAACTGGAGAAATCTGAGTTTATCCCTTGTGGTTGGAGGGTTTCTAGGCGGGAGATGAGGCGCTCCTCCTCCAACTGTCGTGTTGCTATGGTCTGGCGATGGAGGAGTCAAAGGACCTGCATGCCCTTGGTGGAGTGGGAGGGGGATTTGAAGTGTTGAGTCACGGGGTGGTTGGGTTGGTTGGTCCGGGTGTCCTCTGAAACATTCCGCAAGTAAGCGGCCTGTCTCCCCATTATAGAGGAGGCCACATCGGGTGCAGCGGATGCAATAAATGATGTGTCTGGAGGTGGAGGTGAATTTGTGGCAGATATGGAATGATCCCTTGGGGCCTTGGAGGGAAGTAAGGGGGGAGGTTTGGGCGCATGTTTTGCATTTCTTGCGGTTTCAGGGGAAGGTGCCAGGAGTGGAGGTTGGGTTGGTAGGGGGTGTGGACCTGACGAGGGAGTCACGGAGGGAGTGGTCTTTTCGGAACACTGATAGGGGAGGGGAGGGAAATATATCCCTATGGTGGGTCCGTTTGGAGGTGGCAAAAAAGCATTCCATACCCTAACTACGCTCTGAGTAAAGAAACTACCTCTGACATCTGTTCTATATCTATCACCCCTCAATTTAAAGTTATGCCCCCTTGTGCTCCCCATCTTGGAAAATGCTCTCCCTGTCCACCCTATCTCACCCTCTGATTATCGTATATGTCTCTATTGTCACCTCTCAACCTTCTTCTCTCCAACGAAAACTGCCTCAAGTCCCTCAGCCTTTCCTTGTAGGACCTTCCCTCCATATCATCCTAGTAAATCTCCTCTGCACCCTTTCCAAAGCTTCCACATCCTTCATATAATGCAGTGACCAGAACTGTACACAATACTCCAAGTGCAGCTGCACCAGAGCTTTGTACAGCTGCAGCATAACCTCATGGTTCCAGAACTCGATCCCTCTATTAATAAAAGCTAAAACACTGTATGCCTTCTTAACAAGCCTGTCAACCTAGGTGGCAAATTTCAAGGATCTGTGTACCTGGACACTGAGATCTCTCTGCTCATTTACACTCCCAAGAATCTTAGCATTAGCCCAGTACTTTGCATTACAGTTATTCCAACCGAAGTGAATCACCTCACACTTGTCCACATTAAATTCCATTTGCCACCTCTCAGCCCAGCTCTGCATCTTTTCTATGTCTCTCTGTAACGTACAACATCCTTCCTCATTATCCACAACTCCACTGACTTCAGTGTTGTCTGCAAATTTACTAACCCACCCTTCTACGCCCTCAGCCAGGTCGTTTATAAAAATGACGAACAGCAGTGGACCCAACACCGACCCTTGCGGTACACCACTGGTAACTGGACTCCAGGATGAACATTTCCCATCAACCACCACCCTCTGTCTTCTTTCAGCAAGCCAATTACTGTTCCAAACTGCTGTATCTCCCACAATCCCATTCCTCTGCAGTTTGTACAATAGCCTACTGTGGGGGACCTTTTTTAATGCCTTGCAGGGATCATCCCCCAAGGCCAATCTCAGAAAGTAGGTCCATGACACACTGTAACGTGTACAGTAAAAAGCAGTAATTGTACACACTTGCTGTATTACAATGGCCACATGCAGTGTGGTTACAATCCTTCACTCCTTATACAGACATCCGATCCTGTAGAACACCTAATCTCAGATGGACATTGTTATGGATAGCCCCAGCTTCCTATTGTTTCATGATGTTTAAAAGCTCCTAAAATCTTCCGGCATTGGTATCTCTCAATGTATCTTATTTCTTCAGTTTACAAAGTTAATTATTACACTCCTTCCAGCCTCAAACTCTGCCTTGTCCACAATTCTCAAGAATCTGCAATTAGAAGTATTTTTAATGTTCTGAGCAACTTTAAAATAGTAACTGTTTCTGACAAATGAACCCTGTCTGTTGCCCTGATAGCTGCTGTGAAAGTTAACTGGGCTGTATGCTGCAGCTGGTGTTTATTCATTCACTGGGACAATTATTCTTTCATTAATGAATGTCAGGGTTGGTCGTTTTTCTGTATCTGGCATGTTCTTATTACTGTCTGGAATATTACTGTCTGGACTGGCATACTTATGGACTTGGAGTAGGATTTTACAAAATATTATTTTCTTTCATCAAGATTGGAACAGACTGTTAGTTTATCTCTCCTCCACCATCTTGTGTTTTAATTCTAGGGCAGGTTGCGTCTTTTTGTTTGTCAGACATTTCGTATGAGCCAACATAGGCCATTCTATTCCAGATGGGGCAGGGCACCCCTACAACAGCAAATCAACCAGGATTTCAGTATTAAAATACAAATCTGCATTCGCTACCATTAGGGAACAATACCGTGCAATATGCCTACGTCACTGAGACTTAATTCCACACTTAAAGCCAAATATAATGGATTTCATCAATGATTAAATATTAGATATAAGGAAAAAATTGTCTTAAAACAGGTCACTGCAAACTTAAAATAATTAGAAACTTCATATTGCTATCTGTAACATGTAGAAATGAACATTAATGATTGGAGTCTAAAACAATTAGACGTATCTTCATTTGTAATATTAATCCAATGATTTCTCTGAACATTCAAATGAGAAGGCATCAGATATTTCCTGTGAGTGTTGGATGAGGAATCATTGCTTGGTTCATGGTTGTGTTGACCTGGAAAAAAGATCCATTTTGCTGTGTAAAATTGGCACGACGAAATAATGGTTTAAATTGAAATGTGAATCTCATGATATTTGTTACTAAACTTAAACAGAATTATTGTGTGATGTTGGTCTAACAATGAATTGGTAATTTATTTTAGAATGCTGACACATTAAATGATTCAATATTTCCAAACGAGTTTGCTCTGATATCGATGACACAGTAATTAGTATCAGTGAGCTGAGAACTAGAATGCTGGCATGATGGTTTGGAAAATACATTCGATATGCAGTGATTATTGATCAGAACTGTTTGGTCATTCAACATTCTCAGATACTCCTGCAATCTTTACTTGCTGTCTCAGCTTTTCTTCTGTGGAAATACAATATATAATCCATTCAATTTTCCATGTCATCAATATTCAGTCATTTGTGTCAGCATTACAAAGAAAATAAATCGATAAGGAACATGGTTATTATAGCGAAATACAGTCAACAGCATTTAAAGAGGAAATGTTTCAATAGTGTCTCTGAGTAAACACGTGAAAAGGTTTAATGGGGATCTGTTCACAATGTACTTAGCCACAATTACATTTTCTTAACATGATGACTGGAGGGAACTTATCAGAAAACTCGCCTATATTTAGGAATTCCTTCATCTCGATACATGTTACTATCAGCATCCTCAGTCACAAATAATGAAGTGTGATTATTGGCATGGGAACATGTGGTGTGTAAATTATAAGAAGGTATCTCTTGCATATCTTTGGGATG
This sequence comes from Hemiscyllium ocellatum, assembly GCF_020745735.1. Taxonomy (NCBI): domain Eukaryota; kingdom Metazoa; phylum Chordata; class Chondrichthyes; order Orectolobiformes; family Hemiscylliidae; genus Hemiscyllium; species Hemiscyllium ocellatum. The sequence continues at coordinate 258,263 of NW_026869091.1, read as the reverse complement.
ATGTGATAGCGTGCTGCCTGCTGTGTTTACTTATCCTGAGAACAATATGATACTGACAAAAGGTTTTTCACTGAACAATTATCGGGTGGCCTTGAAGACCATCTTATGGCTTTATGTGCAGTGATCACTTTGATTTCAAGACCTTTGATATATTTTCCATGATTTGGAAAGTGATTAGATTACTTACACTGTGGAAACAGGCCCTTTGGCCCAACAAGTCCACACGGACCGACTGAAGCGCAACCCACCCAGACCCATTCCCCTACATTTACTCCTTCACCTAACACTATGGGCAATTTAGCATGGCCAATTCACCTAACCTGCACATTTTTGGATTGTGGGAGAAAAGCGGAGCACCCAGAGGAAACCCACGCAGACACGGGGAGAATGTGCAAGCTCCACACAGTCAGTCACCTGAGGCGGGCACTGCACCCGGGTCTTTGGCCCTGTGAGGCAGCAGTGCTAACAACTGTGCCACCGTGCCACCCAATGTTCAATAGTTTTGTGACAAATGTCTAATGTGGTCATTAGCTGGATTCAAAGCATTCAATGTGTTGGTGCAAAAACCCTTCATTGTTGACACTTTCAAGAGAGGTATATAATGCTCAGGCATTGGCTGGAAGTCAAGGTGTAAGAAAATTTGGGTCATCCTGGAACTGATTGATTCTCGCTGCTGTTTGACTTAGTTTGATTAATTTTGTGTTTGTCCCGATTTATCTGGCTGTAGGTGAATTTAGAATGTATAATTTCTGTCCAAGGGTCACCTCACATCACTGGAGAGTGAAAATATAGTTTACATACAGTGATAACAATGAATTGATAATTAAATCTTGTGTTTTAACAGATAAAATGATTTATTTTTTCCAGTAGGTGTTAGATATTGATTAGATATTTATTAAAATAGATAAACTGAGAATTGTAATCCTGTTGCAGGATTGTTGAATTGTTAAAAGGTACATATGTAGAGTGTTTTTGGAATGATTTGGTGGTGCCAGTGTTAGATTGGGCTGTACAAAGTTAAAAAAATCAAGCACCACCAGGTTATGAACCAACAGGTTTATTTTGAAGAACTAGCTTTCAGAGCGCTGCTCCTTCATCAGTTGGTTGAAGGAGCAGCACTCCGAAAGCTAGCGCTTCCAAATAAACCCCTTGGACCATCACCTGGTTTTGTGTGATTATTTAACTTTGTTTTTTGGAAGGAATTGTTTTTTTCATTCAAATATACAGGCTGTTCAAGAATTCTATCTAGCCTTCCATGGCTTTCTTTTAGAGACCACACATTTATAGATTAGATTAGATTAGATTAGATTACTTACAGTGTGGAAACAGGCCCTTTGGCCCAACAAGTCCACACTGACCCTCCGAAGAGCAACCCACCCAGACTCATTTCCCTACATTTACCACTTCACTACGGGCAATTTAGTATGGTCAATTCACCTAACCTGTCCATTTTTTTGGACTGTGGGAGGAAACCGGAGCACCCGGAAGAAACCCACACAGACACGGGGGAGAATGTGCGAATTTCACACAGACAGTTGCCTGAGGTGGAATTTGAACCAGGGTCCCTGGCGCTGTGAGGCAGCAGTGCCACCATGCCACCCACAATTCATATAATTTTCACTGTAATCAGTATTTCAAATTTGCATTAGATTTAAGATGAAAATGAGGACCAATTAACGAGTGCTTCCATGAATGGAAAACACAGTAAATTGAATTTACAGAAGCAAATTCAAGTTTGATCCGAATAAGCAAATCAATACTTTGAATGGAAATGATCCGAAAATGTTTACATCTACATTTGAACTAAGTCAAATGACTCTTTTTTTGAAATAATTGGACTGAAAACCTGTTTGAAAACATGTACAAATCAGGACTATTGACAAGTCTTGCTGTTAGTGCTCTTGGCCAATCGTAATAAAGAATAAATACTACTTTGAGTAACAAGTATCATGTGTAATTGCTGGGCTGCAAAGTAAGAGGATAGCTCTTGTATTTATTGGCAAGAATTATAACCAAATGTTTACTGTGGTTACTGCACTCAGTAACAATAAGATCAAGATCAATGGCTGTTAGAATCCTTGGCCACTCGTAATGAAGAATAAACACTGCTGTGAGCAATACGTATCTTGGATAATTACAGAACAGAAATTTCAGAACACACTCATTGTATTTACTGGAGGGAATGATAATCAGATGCTTACTGTGATGATTGATCTCAGGAACAATAAGACAGTTACTCAGATTATTCCACTGAACAGTAATTAAATGATCATGAGACCATTGTCTGGCTTTATGAATAGTGTTTTGTGTGAGCATTAATTTCAATAACATTGTCATAGTATACAAGTCTGCAGGTTAGGTGAGTTGGCCATGCTAAATTGCCCATAGTGTTCACGGATGTGTAGGTTAGGTGCATTAGTCAGGGGAAATGTCGAGTAATAGAGTAAGGGAATGTGTCTGGGTGGGTTACTCTTCGGTGGGTCGGTGTGGACTTGTTGAGCCAAGTATCTGTTACAACACTGTAGGGATTCTATGACTCTATGATTCTTTGATTTAGGAATAGATTGATAAGCGAGTGCTAAAGATACTATTTAAAGTCAATAAAATCTTTATGTTGAGTAGAATTGCTTAGCAAAATGCATTGAAGCCATCATACACAAAGTGAGATAAGTGGAAGTAGTAAGGTATTTTGATTAAATAAAATGAATGTCATTAGTTAGATATTTTAAATTTGAAAAACTACAGTGTCCTCAAATCTAAAATTTAGAGACAATGTAATGTGATACATACATTTATTAATGACCTGAAGATAATAAATTGCAGATTCTGTGATTATTGGAATGAACAACAGACAGAGCAAATCCAAAATTGGATTGAAAAGCAATTCAAACTCTGCTTAGATATTTTCTAATCACCATTCGAAGCTGTTTTGGTGCATCTCTGTTGAAGATGGGAACTCAACGCACACTTCCTGGTCTCGTGGGAGACACTCTACTGGAGTTCCACAGGTTCCTTTCATTGTGTTCCCACCAAGGAAGGGTGGGATTATAATTAATTGTGATTACTCAAATGAAAACTAACCAGTGTCCACTCCGATAATTGGGCTGGGAATTAATTCGACTGTTTCTATGCAATGGACTGAGAATGAAATGGTAATTCACAATAATGATGGTACTAAGTATATAGGCTCTTACGTAAAAATTACTATCGTGACAATTGAAGGAAAAATAAATAGACATATCATGCGCTTATTGTAAATTCATGAAAAATACAACTGCTGAATATGTTTAAAGCAATTTTTCTGATAATGAAAAGATAATTAGAATGCTTAGCACCAGGTGGAATCACCAAAACAAAAATTATTCACTGTGACTATTCAGCTGCAGGCAGCTCCCCTTCCTTACACAAATGTACAACTTCCAACAATTCAAAATGTACTCTGATTGATAAAGGGAAGAACAAACACATGTACGTTTTTTTCTCGTGTTTACAAAAAAAAGTCACAAATTTGAATATTTTTAGCTTTAAAATATTTAACCCTTGCTGAGATCAGAAATACAATAAGCCTTCACGTTGAAGAAAAATGTAATCAAATCAAATCAAAATATACATCGATATTCACAATAATTGGGAGAGTGAACACTGCAATATCTTTCCATCAGTTGATGTACTGAGCCATAATTCCACTTTTATATCCCTTACTGGATTGATCAGTTATTAGATATTAGCAATAACTAAATTATTAATATGCTGTCAGTGAACTGAATATTAAAGAGAAATCTCACATTGCTGTTTGAACATACAATGTTCTAAAATAAACAGTAATTATTGGTGAAATGTCATTAGATATCTCTGAATCGATGAGGCTATGGTTACTTTGATTGTTGAAATGAGTGGCATTCAGATATTTCCAATGAGCATGGGATGGAAAATCAATCTTTTTGGTATAGACGTAAAAAAAAAGTTTTATTGGAGTATTGTCAATAAGAAATATAGGATTAAATTATGATGTGCATCTCACCTTACCGAATATTTTCAAGTTTTCTAAAAGGTTTCTAGTCCAATCATCAGTTTAAAAGGGGTCATTTTGGTTCAGCAGATCAGTAACTGCAAACATTTTCAACACATCTCCATCAAAGCTGATAATTCAGAAAAAAAATACCAAAGCATTACCAAATGATAAAATATATCTTTAGATTAGAGTCAAGTTCATTCTCTACTTATTTTATTCCTATTTTTGACACCAGTGACTAAATATTGATTAGATTAAATGTCATATGTGTTAGACATGAGTTTTCTCTCAAAGATCTGTGCAACACAGGAATGGGCCCTTTGGCCCATAACGTTGTGCGGAACATAATGCAAAATAAACTCACCCCTTCTGTCTACCCTTGGTCCATATCCTTCCAAATTATCTAAATGAACATTTAAAAAGCCCTAATGTATCTGCCTCTACCACCAACCCTGGAAGTTCATTCCAGACACCTACCACTCCCTTTGTAAAAAACAAATTGCCCCTCACATGCCCCTTGAACTGTCTCCCCTAACCTTAAACGCATGTCACATACTTTTGACGTTTCAACTCTGGGAAAACCATTTTGACTGTCAGCCCTATTTACGTATCTCCTGATTGAATAGACTTGCATCAATTCTTCCTCCATCCTCCGCTACTCCACAAAAAAGCAACCTGAGTTTTTCTCACGTCTCCAAATCCAGGCAGCATCCTGGTAAATGCCCTCTGTACCCTCTCCAAAGCCACCATACCCGTCCTATAATGTGGCGAATAGGAGTGAATACAATACTTTAAGTATGCCTTAACCAAAGTCTTATAAAGTTGCAACATGCCATCCTGACTCTTGTAACCAGTTCCCTGACCAATAAAGGCAAGCATGCCATTTACCTTCCTGACCACCCTATCTACTTGCATGGTCACTTTCAGGGAGCCATGGTCTTGAACGCCAAGATCCCTTTGAACAACAAAGCTGTTCAGGGCCCTGCCATTACCTACTTTTCCTTAATATTTGAGCTCCCAAAGTGAAACACCTCACTGTTGTATGGATTAAACTTTGCCTTTAATTTCTCTGCCCATATCTGCAATTTATCTTTTTCCTGCTTCATTCTTTGACAGCCCTCTACATTATCCACAACTGCACTGAACTTTGTATCATCTGCAAACTTATTAACTCACCAAATTAGATTTTAATCCATGTCACTTATATATATTTGTCCCGCAAACAGAAGGGTTCCAGTGCAGATCCCTGTGGGAAAAAGACAGAAAATGAGGAAAATGCAGAATTCTTGAATAAATGAGGTTTCTTTCAATGACAAAACTATTCTGATGAATAATCTCTGAAGGTGTGATTTTTGTTTTGAAATTAACCCAATATTTTAATTCTCAGTTTACTGATCTTATTGAATATCTAGTACAAACTGCTGTGAAAATATTGAATCATTTTAAGTGTTTAGTTCCAACATTAATTATTCTTTAATTGTAATTTCAATTATCACACCATCATGAGAGTTGAATCTATTATTTCTTAGTGCCAGTATCATGATGAAATATTTACACTCGTTTCAGGTCAACACACCTGCAATCAAGCAAAGTTTTCTCACCCAACACTCATAGTAACTATCTCATTCTCTTTCATTTGAATTCTCATTTTAATTAAATGATTATTAATCAGTCCTATCAATTAAGAGATGGCTAACTAGTTTTCACATCAATATTTCAGTTCTTTCCAACATATTGCACAATTACATTGCAGTAAGGGGTTTCTCATCATTCTTAAATTTGTTATCAGCTATTTTTGTTCTGATTTCCAGTATCCACAGTTTTTTGCGTTCTTGTATTGATTGTATTTCATTTCAATGCTAACATTTCTATATTTCTGATTATTACAATAAGAGCTAAGTATTTTTCATGTTAAACATTATATTAATTTCACGTGTTTCTTGTGTATACAAACCAGAATTAACAAATGTTTGCTCTATTCTTTTACAATAAATCTTGAATTCTTAGAAATCACAATTTTGTGAAAATGAGGGAAATTATCTTTCGCTTAATAGTCACATTGAATGACTAATGCTTTATTTCCAAGTCATGTGCATTACAAAGCAGTTTAATTTTGAGTACATAAATAACTGCTTCAAACATATTTAATTACTTGATTATCATGAGATTTATATTTATTTCAGATCATTGTCGCTTCGTTCCAACATTTTTAGAAATTACTAATTCCTTTTATCAGTCCATTACACACTGGAATTGTCGAATACAACCCAGTCTGATTATCACAATAAATATTTGAGCAGTTTTCCCTGTGAGTAACCACAGTAAGTATGTGATTATAGTCCTGCCCTTCTTGCATAGGAAGGGCTCTGGTAATGTCTGTACTGAAAGACCAGGAGGTATGGGTTCAATTCCAACCTTCAACAGAGATGTGTCAAAGCACCTCAGAGTTGATTAGAAAATATCTAAGTGTCTTCTGAATTGTTTTTCAATCCAACATTTTCTCAACTTGTATCCGTTGTTCATTGTAATGTTCACAATATCTTGAATTTATTTGCTTCCGTTCACTGACTAAACTATGAATGTTATTATGCTGCTTCTAAGTACCTCTCAACTTTTAATAACTTTGCAGTCATAAAGATTCTACAGTGTAAATTACATTTAAGGTAAGGGGGAAAGATTTAAAAGGGATCTGAGGGGCAACTTTTTTCACAAAGTGTGTTTGGCTCACATGGAATGAGCTGTGAGAGGAAAGGCGGTGGCTGGTACAATTATAACATCTAAAAGACTTTTGGACAGTTACATGGATAGAAAACGTCCAGAAGGATATGGAACAAAATGGGGCTAGTTTAGTTTAGGGAACCTGGCCGGGCTGCCTGAATGGCCTGTTTCCGTGCTGTATCAAGCTAGCATAGTACAATTCAAACTTGACTGCGATGGGTAAAGGAGAGAACAAACGGGTGTTGATTCGATTTTGCGTCCATAAAAAAGTGACATGAATTTTAAATAATTTTGTCACAAGAAATAGTTCACTCTTATTGTGATCAGAAATACAATGAATGTGAGCATTGAAGTCAAATATAATTAAAACAATTCAACTGTGTTTATATGGTTAAAATAAAAATTGATATTCACAATCATTGTGAGTTTGTACACTGCCATATCTTCACATTACTTCATGTACTGAGCCATTATTACACATTTATACCCCCTACTGAACGGAACAATAATTAGATGTTAGCAACACTTAGATTTTGAAAATCTATCAGTGCACTTTGAAGAAGGAGAAATTTATGTAATTTTATCCTGATCGATGATCCGACATTTGTGTCTGAATCAGGAAGAGAGTAAGGAGATAACCAAAGTGAATATCAGAGTGACCACAAGATACAGTCCATGACATTTGATAGAAAAAAGAATTTGCATAATCTCATGGTTATTGAACGTTAATAATTAATTCCCTCCGCAGCTACTGTACCAGTCCAAGTCCAAGTACAACAAGATCTGGACAATATCCAGGTTTGGGCTGACAAGGGGCAAGTAACATACATCCCACACAAATGCAGGCAATGACCATCACGTATAAGAAATAATCTAACCACCATCCCTTGACATTTGATGGCGTTGCCATCACTGAACACCCACTATCAACATCCTGGGAATAATCATTGATCAGAAACTGAATTGGTCTCACCACATAAACACAGTGGCTACAAGAGTAATTCAACTGCTGTCTCCTGAAAGCCTGTCCAACAGCTACCAGACACAACTCAGGAGTGTGATGGAATACTCCCCACTTGCCTGGATAATGCTGCCCTCACAACACTCAAGAAACTTGATACCATCTGGAACAAAGCAGCCGGCTTGAATGACACAGCATCCATAAGTATCCACCCCCCCACCACCACTGATGCTCCGTAGCAGCAGTGTATACTATCTACAAGATGCACTGCAGGAATTCACTAACCAGCACCTTTTAAACCCATGACCATGTCCATCGAGAAGGACAAGGGCAGCAGCTAGATGGAAAGGCAACTATCTTCAAGTTCCACTATAAGGTACTAATCACCCCAAATTGGAAATATATAGCTGTTCCTTCACTGTCGCTGGGTCAAAATCCTGGAAATTCCCACCCCAAAGGTATTGTGCTGTATACCCACAGCAGGTAGGCTGCAGCGGCTCAAGAAGACAGCTCACCACCAATTTCTCAAGGGCAACTAGGGATGGACAATAAATGCTGGGCTCAGTCAGTGACACCCACATCACATCAAATAAATATTTTAAAAATGTGTACAAGATAAAACCAGCTCCACACTGTCCTGGCTGCAATCTCTGCCCCTTATTGACAAAGATAAAAGAATCTGACCTTGCTCAACTTTCTCATCAAAACCAAGTACAGTATTCACCCCAGCCCTCTCTTACATGAACCAGCAGCATTTCCATCACCAACAGTAGATCCACTTAAAATATTTTGTCAGTAACTTTTAATTAACTGGTTACTACAATTACAATGCAATCTGTACAAACAGACCAAATACCTTTTATGCAACAACAAATTTTCTAACAACTTTTCTCGATCTCTGTCATTCTTTTTAGTTCGATGAGGTAGGGAGGGATGGAAACACGACAGTGATGTAAGATATATGTAATACAGTGAGACAGGGAAGCTAGTATGGCTCATGTTGACTCTTAGACCCCACACAGTGAAGCAACACATTCACTGCATAATAAACATAACATAACATTTCAACCCCACTCACACCCGGCGTGACAGAAATAAAATGTGGATCGGTTGGACAGGATAGGTTTGTTACAGTTAGAGTTTGGGAGAGTGAGGGGTGACATGACTGAAGTATCTAACATCCTGAATGGTTTGATAAGGTGGATGTGGAAAGGATGTTTCCACTTGTGGGTCATTCCTGAACTAGAGGGAACTGCTTTAAAATTGGGTTCACCCTTTCAGGACAGCGATGATGATATTTGTTTCCCATCAGAGGGCTGTGCAAATTTGGAACTCTCTGCCCCAGAAGGTCGGCTCACTGAGTATTTTAAGACACAGGTTGATAGATTCTTGTTAAGGGACGTTGGGGGGGGGGGGTGATGGAATATAAATTACAAACAGATCAGGCCTGGTCTTATTGAATGGTGGAGCAGGCTCGAGGGGCTGAATGGTCACCTTCTGCTTCTCTCTCACATGATCCCCAGACTGAGAGCTTTGTTTAAAATTCATTCACTGGGATGTAGGTGCCACTGGCTGTGGGCAGCATTTATTCCCCAGAGGGCAAATAAGAGCCAACCACATTGCTGTGGGTCAGGAGTCACATGTAGGCCAGACCAGGTCAGGATGGCAGCTTCCTTCCCTAAAGGACACCAGTGATCCAGATGGGTTTTTCCTGACAATCGAGAATAATTTCATCAATAGACTCATAATTCTAGATGATTATTAAATTGAAGTTCCACATCTGTCGTGGTGGGATTCGAATGAGGGACCCCAGAATATTCGCTGGGTCTCTGCATTAACAGTTCAGCAATGATACCACAGGACTGTTCCCGAGCTACAAAGGGTGGGAACCAAAACCTTGATCAAACTGGGAGAATTAAGGAGCGTTGAAGGGAATGGGGGAAGAGAATGACCAAGTTTAGGTTCAAGGCAACTGAAACTAAAGCCACCAACAGGGAGGAGAACAAAGTAAGAAACCCTCACACAGCTGGAATTGGATAAGTGCAGATACCCCAGGGAGGTGTGGAACTACACAGGGAGGACAGGGTGAAGGCACGGGTAGGTTTAAAAGCAGTGAACCAAATTTTGAAATTTTCTTCATGAACATAATGTAGATCAGGTTAAAACTGAGGTAGGTGTCTGACACAACTTGCTGCAAGGACACAGACAGTAGAATCTGAAGTGATCATGAGGTAATGGAGGTAGAATGTGGGAGACAAGCTGGGACTGTATTGGAATAGTCATGGTGAGAGGGAACAAATGCTGGATGCAGGGTTTCAGCAGCTGATGGACTGACGCTGAGGTGAGCCATCGGAAACTGAGCAAGTGAGCACCATCTAATAGGACAGAGAAACTGATCCATCAGCCTGAAACTGACTGACCACGTGGCTGTCAGTGACTCCAACACAAGTGAATGGAAACATTGCTCAGAGCCTGTTTCTGTAACATTCAACACAACCAGGAAATAAAAAAAATGAATAATTAGCTGAAAACAAGGCAACTGCTCTGTTAGAGTCTAAACTATTCAATGTTCAGTTATTGAACATTATTGATTCACAGAATATTCTAACCTGCACAATCACAGTAAAAGGGGAAAGTAAACAACATTCTTGGCAAAGACATAATGAAACAACTGCTTGTATAAAACAGCTGAGAACAAAGGGGCTAAATTCTCCACAAACTGACAAACACAGGTACCATCGGTTTATAGATAGACAATGAAATTCTTCAGAAAAACCCTTCCCTGCCGATGGTGTGTGAACTGCCACTTATTTCCTTTGAAAAGAGTCTCTGTTTCCCCTCAGAAAAGCAGGTGTGTCGCGCACTTACAGACTGACTTACAGACAAAGGAAACCTGATCTGAGACTCGCAGGTTAATGAAGCTATTAGTGACAGTCCATTGCACACAACAAGAGCTTAGACCACAACAGATTCTAGTGAAACCAACAATGCAATGAAAAAGGTGAATTAGTCTTTATAATCATGCAGCCTCTCTCAATCAAATAATCCCAGTCAACCTCCAAACATTTTTAAACTATTAATCCCTAATTTCCTCCAAAAATATATCTAATTATTCTCTTCAAAGTACATTTTAAATGGTCAATTCATAATCACATTTCATTTCCAGTTATTCTTAGAGCCAAACAACTTGCAAACTAAAATAGTTTTCATGTCAATAATGACACTGGAAACTTTGTTATGTAGTTTAACCATATTTCCAAATATTGTTTTGGTTCATTATTGCAGTGAAGCTAAAATTAAAGTCTATTGATTTTCTCTGATATCCTTCCATTACTTTATTCCCTAATAACAATGCCCATGGTGTAATGGGTGACAAGCATTAAAATAAAATCAAATTTTCATTGCAAGAACTGGTACAAATGATCACATATTATTCAGTTCATTCATTGTCGTTGACGTTAAGAGTTATTTTCACTGTATGATCATGTTAAATTCACTTAAATAATCACAGTACAATTCTCACCTCTATAGATCTGTAAAGTGAATGTCAAGTTATAAATATTTCAAGTAAAACCAAATTCACATTTTGTTCTGTGTTATTCCTGGAAGGACAGAATGTGTTACATTATTATGGGGAACAGGAACAAGTGAAGGTGGTGCCTCTCAGACGTGAGGCCTTAAAGCCAAAGGGCCAGCTGGCAGTCACAGTGGGGGATGTACCTAGTGCCCCGCTCTCCTCAGAAGGCAGTGAGGATGGTGACACTGGGTAGAACAGGTTAGATGGTGAAGCGCCCACGTATGGACAGAGGGACGGCAATGGGTGGGATGACCCACTGCCCTGTAAGGCCCAGAAGGCCGTGTCCATGGCACCGCTCGGCATCAAAGCTCAACGTGGCTAGACAGTAGGGAGCAACAAAGGGAACTGACAGAAACCAAACCTGAACCGTTTACCCGGCTGAACGACAGGTGTTGGTGAATGAACACCCAGCCTGATAGAGAAATGGTATTAATGGGCCTTATTGAGACAATATGGATTATTTAATTGAGGTACACAGTCTCACCGATGATGGTGTCAGCCAAGATCTCTCAGGCCAAGATACTCTGACGTGTACATCAGAAGCTGTCCCTGCAATGAGAGGGTGAGGGTGTGAGTCGGTCCCCCCCAGTGCACAGCTGACCAGTGCCTCCAGGCATTTACAGATATTGCAGGGACACACTGGGGAGGGGACAGGCTGAATGGTCTAAAATAACCTTGGTGACTCATGGAGCCAAGGGTAATATCGAGGATCATACAGAGAGGAAGCCTGAGGTGTGTAAGGACCACGGGGGATTACCAAACCCCAAAGTGTGATGATGAAATAGGTTTGATGTGTTTAAAAGATGACATGGGACCCCATTTAACTGTAATTATAAACATGGGACTCCCAGTGGGAGATAATTCTAACCAAATGCTGAATTGGTCATGAGAGCTGAGGCAAACGCAGAAACACAGAAGAATAGATTCAATACAGGCAGGGTAATCAGACCCACAATATTACAAGGGAAGCAGGAAAGGGCACATAGCCAAGGAACGGAGGCAGAGAGAGGGAGATAGATGTTCACATTGTGTGTGGCATGTGCTCACGTAGGCACATGCATAGCCCATGAATATTTATTGATGCTGTGTTTGCTGTATTAATAAATATTAATACAGGAGCAGCTATATCAGTTACCGATATGGATTTGCCCCCACCCTCTCAATTACTAAAATGAGAGCATTTGGAGAGGGAATCGAGGAAGCTGGATGAAATAATCCGATGCAGATCACCGATATGGCAAAATATACTCAGATATGGGAGTGTGAAACTGAGGAAGGGACCATTCTGGGAGTTGCCATTTTAGAACAGTTCGGAGCAACTATTGATGTAGAGACCTGAACTGTAATATGGGAACAACCTGGACAGGCCTGAGACAGGAAGCAAAGGAGAGGCGACATCTTCAGAGTAGTTGCATTGCAGGGAGACTGGAACAGTCAGGGAATCTGGGGAGTTATAGCTAGGACCCAAACAGCAGTGTGGGGAACTCAAACAGGAATGTGGATTATTATCTGTGGATCCTGTAAAGATCAAGGGCCCTCTCACTCCCCACACACACAGGATCCCATTAAAGCTGGGGCTGAGGAGGCAGTCATTGTGACAGTAACAGATTGAGAGAAGCAGGGAACAGTCAGACCGACAGTATCCCAGACTAATTCACTGAATCCAGACGGCTCATCCCACCTCACTATTGATTATACCTCCCTCAGTAAATCCGCCTCTAAAGAGTATCCTACAGTAGCAAACCACACCACTGTATTTAATGGATTGAAATCGCAACAGGATATAGTCTCAGCCCTTGATATTGTGAATGGGGTCTGGTCCATAATGGCAGAATAAGCTGATGTTTACTATCAAAGGAAAACAGTACACCTGGATCCAGTTATCTCAGGGATCCCATAATATTCCACCGATGTAAGGCTGATGGAGTTAGTCTATTTAATCTTACCAACACCTCATTACCTCAGTTGGTGAGAAAGAACATATCCAAATATTAAACATAGTATTGTGTCAGTTCAGGCAGGCCGGGCTTAAAATTAACCCACAGAGAGTGCAACTGGGAAGGTAAGTAGAGGCGTACCTGGGACATCATATCAGGGAGATCAAATCAGGAAGGCAGAGGGGATAATCCCATTGGAACAAAAGACCATGATTTTAAAACTATCCATCTGCACATCGCGAAGGGTAAGGCAAACTTTAGATTGTTTAATTATTGGAGGCCTTTTGTGGAGGCCAAGATTGGCAGAACCATCACAAGCCCTGACAGAAGCACGGACATTAGCCAGGGGTCAGGGAGTCAGCATATACACAGACAGTCAGCATGCCTTTGGTATTGTTCATGACCATGTGTTGGTCTGGGCTCGGTGAGGGTACATCACCTTGTCTGGGGGCCACATAGAGCATGAGGAACCGGTCAGAGAGTTAGTGGAAGCAGCTAACTTTCCCAATGAAGCAACAATAATAAAGATTAGAGCTCACAGGAAAGTAGAAACCCCACACCAACAGGGCAGTGAGTATGTGGATAAGGCAGGTAAAATACTGACTGAAACAGTGCAGACATTTGAGGAGATGGCAGTGGCAGGAGCTGCAGAAGTGAGAGAGGAAGGTTTAAAGATATTCCCAGAAACAGTCCCACAACAGGAGAAAGAGGAATGGGAAAAAGGTGGGGCAGTAATAGGACAAGACAGAGTCTGGATGATCCAGCAGTGCCACCACACTGTATAAGGCAAACATTATTAAAACCATATCATGGGTCAGCCCATATTTAGCAGGATACAATGCAATATCAGATGCTCCACTACAGGGGAGGCCTGGAACAGGGAGAGATAAAGCAAGGTTTTGTCGAAGGTGTGTAGTGTGTTCACAGTGTGAGCCAGTGAAAGCAATCAGGATAAAATGGAGGCAGCAGCAGGGACCCAGGGGCCCATGGGAACAATTACAGATGGATTTGACACAGACACCCATCCCAATCCCAGGGAAGGAAATCTTGCTGCGTCTTAATAAACAGGTTTACGCAGTGGGTGGAAGCATTCCCCTGCAGATTTTGACCAAGGGACACATGTTACAGGGAACGTAGTTAAACAGCTCTGTGGCCTGTTTGGTACTGAACAGAAACCCCATCTCCCATCCCACCCCCAGAGCTCAGGTACAGCAGAAGAAATGAAGCAGACACTGAAAGCTAGTCTGACTAAGGCCCTCCCAGAGACAGGCAGAGATGGGTTAGAGTACTCCCCACCATCCTAATTAAATTAACATCAACTCCAGCAAAGGGAACAAGGCAGTCCCCCTTTGAATTAGTGACCGGACGGACTACGCAGGTGCCACAGGGTGTGGCAGTGGGAGTGCCCGAGATGTCCAATGGCAAGGATAGGGTCAAACAATTCTTGAATGAACTGGCAAAGCAACTGCATGAGCTGAGAGGGGAAGTTGCAGAGGGACAGCGAATCAGAAACTGGGAAAGGGAGCACAGAAATATCCGAGCTAACATTCCAAACCCAGGAGATCAGGTCGAGTGAAAATATTACCGGAAAGCATGAAGGAAACCCAGCTGTACTTGGCTGGGGAAGCCACAGAGTTCTCGAGAGGGAACTCTCCCACCATGCTTAAATGAGGAGCGCTGTATAAAGGTCACCGCGCTGCTAAACTCAGGCTCCTCTTTGATACTTCTCCCAGCAACAGTTGTGCAGGGGTATGTTGCTGGCTGGAGGTCTGTGGCCAGTGCATCTGTTCCACAAGGATCAGAACTGGGACATCTGTTGTTTGCAACATATATCAGTGATTAGCAAGAAAATGTAAACAACTGAATTAGCAAGTTTGTAGATGGTACAATTGATGAAGCTGTGAACAGTGAAGAATGTTGTCAAAGGACACAGCAAGAAAGATCAGTTAGAAGGTTATACGGAGAAAATACAGATAGATCTGATTTGGACAAATGTGTGGTGATGCATTTTGGGAGGCACATTGCAAGAAGAATGTATACACTAAACGGAAGGGCCCTGAGCAGCATTGATATACAGAGGAGATCTTCAGGTGCACGTTCACAGCTCCCTGAAAGTGGTGAAGGAGGTGGATGGCAGGCTTGCCTTCTTCTGTCAGGGGAGTGAATATAAAACTGTAATCAGGCCACCTTTGGGGTATTGTGTGCCGTTTTGATCACCACATAAGGAGGATGTGGAGGCTTTGGAGAGGTTGAAAACAGGTTTACCAGGATGTTGTCTGGATTGGGAGAGGTTGGAACATCTTGGGTTGTTGTCACTAGAAAGTCAGTGGCTGCGGGGTGAACCAAGAGGCACAGAGTGAATAATCTGAATCTTTTTCCAAGGTGGAAATGACAAATTCTAGAGGCCATAGGTTTAAGGGGAGAGGGGGGACGTTTAAAGGAAATGAAAACCAAAACAACTGCAGATGCTGTAAACCAAAAACAAAAACATTTTTGTGAAAAGTTCAGCAGGTCTACCAGCATCTGTGAAGAGAAATCAGCGATAACGTTTCTGAGGAAGTGTGACCAGACCCGAAACATTAACTGATTTTTCTTCACAGATGCTGCATGACCTGCTGAGCATTTCCAACAATGTCTGTGCAGGTTTAAAGGAAGTTATGTCAGGCAAGTTTCTTATGCAGAAGGTGGTCAGTGACTAGAATGTACTTGCCTGAGAGATGGTAAAAGCAGAAACAATCACAATGTTTAAGAGGCATTTGGGCAGACACATAAGCAGACATGGGTTGGCAGGGATATGGACCATATACAGGCAGATGGAATTAGTTTGGAATGGTATCATGATCCGTACAGACATAGTGGGCCGATTATCCCAGTGCTGTCCTGTTCTGTTTTCTGGGGCGTGTAGAATGTGTCGAGCAAGAGATAATATTTTGAGTGGAATATGTCTCTTCATTAGAACACACAGTAAGTTGATGCATTTTGAGAGAAGCAGTGTAGAAAGGGAATATATATTTGATTGGAACAGACACAGGGAGCAGGACAGCAGGATGGGGACAATGTGTACAAATCATTTAAGGAGAGAGAACATAAAGTGTTTTGAGTAAATGTATAGGATACTGGGCTTCATTAATAGAGGGAATGATAACAAACTCATGGAATAGATGCTGACCATTGACAAAGCTCTAGTTAGGTCACAGTCAATCATTGCATCCAATTCTGGTCACCAGATTCCTGGTCAGAATGGGGAATTTAAAATACCACAGAGGGGCCAGTTCCATACTTTGCTTTCTTTCAGGATGCATTGGCGACTCAAGGGTTAAACATTCTCCTGCCAAAAGCCTTACTGCTGCATTGTAACAGTACGAGGCCTGTACTCTTACAATACAGACAGAACACCTCAGTAGGGGGAGGCGGACTGTACCTTCAAAATAGAACGCATTGCAGCCACACATGTGGATTCCCCCGTAACCCCAGACAGAGGAATTTGCCCTTTCCAGACAAGACTGAGAGCCCTGGGCACAACCCTGTTAAACTGCCTCCCGCTCCCATTGTCTTACCTCCCCTCCATATTAGCATAGGTAAGTGAATCCCCCATTTACTGAAGGAAGAACCCTTCTGCCTTAATCTCTTCCCATCAACACATAATCATGAACAATACGATAATCAGTTTCTGTAATCCATTCACACTTTATCACAGGACATCGCCATTCATCAAGCTTTGTAAGGTCATAATTACCTGCTTTAAACTATGTAATGACAATCGCCCATGTGACTGATATGTCTTTGTCTAATTCCTATTAAATATACTGTCTCTGTGGGTAAGGCAGAGATTCACGAAGAACAGTCTCTGCAAGTAGACACTCGGCTACTTTAGAGACATTTTGAAACTCCCGCCAGCTGTCCAATAATAAAACTACTGCTGTTGTGCAGAAAACTTGTCTCGTCTGGATTTGTGGAACAAATTAGACATCAATATTGAATGATATGAGTGATCTTCAGAGTGTGGAGTACAGACTTACTGGTGTGGTTCACTGATGAAGAAAATGCACTCAGTGAATTGATTTGAAGAAATTTGTATTTTCTTTGAATTAAACAAGTTGAATATATTTTTGATAGAGCTATATAAGATTATAACACACCTAGATATAGCAGACAAAAAATATCTGTATTCAATAGGTGATCGCACAAGAATTAAGATCAGATGTAAAGTTTTGATACAGCGGGAGATGAGCAAGTGTTTCTGCTGACTGTATTGGCTGGAAATATGCAGAACATGCTGCCTATTATGGTAGTGCAAGCAGAGAAGATGAATGATTGATAAAAACAATTAGATCAGATCCGAGGGAAATAAAATTGCAGAGTTTGGGGGACGTATGGGGAATGAGAATATTGGATTCTGCTACAGAGAGCCAGCTTGGATTTGATGGGCCTCTCTCTGTGCTATAATGCATTTTATGTGGACTTGCTTAACTTGCTCTGGTCACCGATTAAATTGTCATTGAGGTAAATCTGCTCAGTGTTCCTACTCAGTCTAACACAGGCTGTCCTTCCTCAGCAGGAGATAATGTTTTACTGCCTTATACTGGGTTCTGGGAAGGGGAGGGGAGGGGGCGGTGGGTGGGGTGCGTAATGGTGTGTATAACAGTCTGCCAGCACTTATCTGAAATCAAAACACTAGTGCAGCCACACTAGGGACAGACTCTGGAAATGTGGGGAATGCCAGAAGGGAATTCTTTACCCATTCCCACCTGGAAACGGGCCAAACCAGTCAGACTGGGGAGAAGCTGTTCACCTGCTCTGTGTGTGTCTGTGTGTGTGTGTGTGTGTGTGTGTGTGTGTGGGGGGGGTGGGGGGTGGGAGGAGGGTAAGGGATTCACTCAGGCAGCCATCCTGCTGAGACACCAATGAATTTACTCATAAACACAACTTGAAGGACTTTTTTTTCTCTTTTCACACCAAGTAATGAACAATGGTATTGGCAGTCCTTCAAGTTATTTTGCGTATAGAGAACTTAGCTTTGGGAATGTTCACAGCATTGTGGAACATGTACACATTCACACTGGGTAGAGACTTTTATTTTCCTTTATTCATTCACAGGATGAGGGTATCGCTGGCCCGGCAGCATTTCCTGCCCATCCCTAATTGCCCAGAGGGCAGGTATGAATCAACCCCATTGCTGTTTATATTGATATTAATCAACACGAATGTCAGACTAAATTAATTATCATCAAACTCAAATCCATTTGATATTCATATATTTACAGTGTTCAATTCACCAAATGTAGCTGAAGATAATAATCTTCAAGTAATTCTAACAGAGAAGATACCTGAATACTTGTTCAGCAAATTAAAGCCTGTTGTGTTTAGATAGTAATAATTTTAAAAAAGTAACTTGAGAATAATGAAAGAAGTTGATTGTTGGGTAACTGATAATCTTGTTTTAATCTGAAGTTAATTTAGGATTAGTTAACAAATGGTAGGGAATCCCAGCCCCATGGAGTGCACATCCAGTTCCATGTGGGAAAACCAGAACACTTCTTGTATCAGCGACAACCACAAGAACACGGAGGTGACACTGGAAATGTCAGGAACACAAGTTAATCCATGATTAAGGTACTGCACTCACTCCGAGTCCCCACGTTGATGTGTTCTCACCAGAGAGGGTACAGAGGAGATTGATCAGAATGTTTCCATGATTGGAGAATGTCTGCTCTGAGGAAAGGTTGGATAAGTTGGGGATGTTTTCAGAGGAGGATGAGCTGAGATTTAATTGAAGTGATAAGATGCTGAGGAATCCAGATCGAGTGAATAGGAAGGAGCTATTCATTAACAGAGAGGTCAGAAACTGGAGGTTTTAGATTGAAACTAATTCTCAGAAAGAAGGGGAGTGGATGGTGGGGGGCAGGAACTCACTGATGGGCTTGTAAAGGCAGTAGCCAGCATCACATTAGAATAAAAGGACATGGATGTAACTGAAACGCTGGAACATGCAGGGCTATGGACTAAAGTCTGCAGAATGGGATCATTGCGATTTATTTGACACTTCTCCAGAATATTAAACTCAAGTAAATTTGTCAGTAAGTTACAGCACAGATTGAGGTGTATGTGTTGGCTGTAATAGAACGATCCAGGTTTTACAGCGTTCTGTACTCACCAATGACAGCAACAATTTCAGACTGTGTACTCTGCCCTCTATGTGATTATGATCTGTTTTTTCAATGTATTTCTTTGGCAGCTGCTCACCTTGCTTCCTTGTTTCTTTCCCAGCCCTAACTCCATTCCCCGTGGCCTTGAGGGATTACATTTCTGCTGCTTAATCTCTCCGGTCTTCCCCCGAGTGACAGACTGTCCTTTTGTCCTTGTCTCACCCCCACCTTGCTCACAACCTGTTACATTTCTGATGGTTCCCAGACCTCTGTAACTTTCACTGCGCCCCCTGGGTCAATGGCATGAGTTTTGAATTCTCTTCCTCATGAGATAATCAGAAATCTTTCCGGTTGCAGTTTCCCCCAGATTTTATTTTGGAAAAAAAAAGAGCATTTGTGTCAGAGTCAAGTGTTTGTGAGCCTTCATCCACAATCCTGAGCACTTAGACATAATATGTGACCCTCCCACAGATGTGCAGGTTTGCTGGATTGGCCATGCTAACACGGCCTGTAGTGTGTAGGTTAGGTGGGTTGGGCTAACCATGGTAAATGTGGGGTTATGGAGGTAGGGTCATTGCAGACTCGATGGACCAAATAGTTTCTTTGTGCGCCTCAGGGATTCTGTGATTCTAACTAGTTGTGATTGTCGACACGTTTTCCTCATGCCAGGTTCATTCAGCTCAGGTACACACGCTGCCTTTGTGTTTCTGTTGGTTCTCACTCAATCCTTTCCTTCTGTTTTACAGCAATTTCACACTGTATGTGAGGGTGAGAATGAATTTGTCAATACAAATACTCCAACCGAAACCCGCACAGGTCAGGACCTGTTTCTGCTGCTGATGTCGCTCACAGGGAACAGGAAAATAAAGGTTCAGTCATACATCGTACAAGGACACAGAGGTTACAATCACCAGGAACGGGTACACAGCTTAAACCTCTTTTCTCAAGAAATAAAGGACGCTGGAGAGACTGCCTGGTACAAGTAGGAAGCTTTGTGTCTGTATTTTCAGAGATTTGAGGTTGAAATCATTGGATTTGATTCATGTTTCATTGCCCCAGGTCATCAAAGGTGCGATCTAAATGTGCAGCTTTCTTTCTGTCTTTTTGTCTGAGTTAACAATCTGAACCATCTCCTGGGCAGTTAGAATGGATGACAAATGCTGCCCCAGCAAGTGATGCCGTGATCCCATGAACAAACAAAACAATCCAATCGCTGTGGTTAGTTGTGAACTCGCTGGTGTTATTGGAAGGTTTATGGGGTAAAGGGAGAAGAATGGCATTCAGTGAGGTGATCCTTTGGAGAGCTGATCAGCCAATCAGCCTCCTTTTGTACAGTAACAATTCTGTGAATAATTAATTCTGAGCCCTCTAAGGAAATATCAGAGCAGGGTTTGTAAAGAGGTCAGATTGAATGAGTGTCTCGGTGAACACAAGTGAGACACAGGTACAGAGAGGCTTTGGGATGGATTAAATTAAATTTTATACATTTGCACCGTCATCAACATTACAGCAGTGAAAAATGGGAGTGATCAAGAGAGTGGAATTAGAGCAGCAAATAAATCTTCAACATTTATGTAGCTAAAGGGGATGCTGGGTAAAGATACTGTAGTTAGTGCTTATTTTATTCCAGGCACACCCGCCTAGGAGCACATCCTTCTTGTATCTATCCTGTCGAGCTCTTGACGATTTTGTTCATTTGAAGTGTTTCATGTTTAGATACTTCAGAGAAGACAGCTTCAAGCTCCTCAATCTCTCCTACCAGGGCAATGCTGCTGTTAGAATTCAATTCACTGGGGCATGTAACTGGCTGCTTCATGGACTGGAACTGGCAATTGAGACTGAAAGGTAACTGAGTGGTGAGCACTGCTGCCACACAGCGTCAGGGACCCAGGTTTGATTTCAGCCAGATGCGACTGTGTGGAGTTTACACGTTCTCACCATGTCTGCGTGGGTTTCCTAGGGTGCTCGAGCTTCCTCCCACAGTCCAAAGATGTATAGGTTAGGTGTATTGCCTATGCTAAATTGCCCACAGTGTCCATGTATGTGCCGGTTAGGCCATTAGCCATGGGAAATGCAGGGTTACAGGGACAGGGTGGGTCTGAATGGGATGCTCATCATAGGCTGGTGTGGACTCGATGGATGAATACCCTGTTTCTGCACTGTAGGGAATCTATTCTATTCTCATGAAGAATGTACTTGTCTCAATGTGTTGCAAATTTGTGGAATTCCCTCTTCAAAATGCGGTGGATGCCAGGACAATGAGCAGATTTAATGAAGAGATACAGATGTTGAATTTGCAATGAGATGAAGGGTGAGAGAGAGCAGGTGGGAAAACCCAGCTGAGACCGAGGTGAGCTCAATCATCACCGTATTAAATGGTGGGGCTGGTTCGAAGGGCTGCATTGCCTCTCCTGTGCCCAGTGCTCATCTTCTTACGGTAATAACTGGAAAGCTGAATCCAAAACTCACCACATTCACCAAAGGAGATTTTTGGAAAAAGCAGGCTAGTCAGGTGGATTAGCATTCCAAACTTAGATAGTGAGGAAGCGTGTAGGAGATAATGATTTTGCAATTTTAAACTGAGGGGAGACAGTGATTTATGGTTTTAGACTGTGAGGACATTCACACCGTCCAGAATACTCTGTTGTGAACATCCATCCTATACTTTAATACGACAATGTAACACAAAACACCCAGGAAACTTCGCCTCACCTCATAATCTGGTAAAAGACTTCTGATAAATCTGGTTGAACTTAGAACACAGCTGGAAAGCTGGAAGATTAGATCCAATCCCAAGATCGAGTGCTTAAACAAAGAGACTACAATAGGATGAGGCAGGAGTTGGCTAATGTAGACTGGAAGCAAAGACTTTACCGTGGGAAAGTTGACGGACAACGGGGGAATTTTTCGAAGTGCTCAGCAAATGTATATATCAGGGAAAAGGAAGGACTGTAGGAAAAAGGAGTAATCTGCCATGAGTGGCTCAGGAAATAAGGGAGTCTATCAAATTGTAATAGAAGGCATACAAATTGGCAAAGACTACGGAGAAACTAGGAGATTAGAGAAACTTTAAAGATCAACAGAAAGCTAGATGGGATTGGGGGAGAAAAGTGATGAGTAACTGTCCCCAGGGCCGGAATAGCAGTTTACACTGCTAGAGGGGAACCTATTGTGTGGGGAACATATGGTCTCTGTAATTGTTGAAGCACTTAACTGTCACCGTAGAGATAATCCTGATCAAGTTACAAATCACAGCACACTCCAAAAGCTTGTACTTCCAAATAAACCTGTTGGACTATAACCTAGTGTTGTGTGATTTATAAGTTTGTCCACCCCACCCCAACACCAGCTCCTCAATATCAGAATCCTGATATACAGCCCCACTGAAACTGAAGTGCCTGTCAGATACTTGAGGGAGCCGCAGGGGTGTATGTTTTAACCAATAAGTGCGAAACTGAACTAGACTTTCTAACTGACCGTTGCCATGGAGATAATACTGAGAGAGACTCTCTATTCAAAGTCCCAAACCACAAAAGGTATAAAGAATGGGAGCTTTACATCGGACAGGTGGGGAGTTACCTGATGCTGCTTGGAGGTGTTCTGCATGTACACTATCCAGGTAACTGCCATGTCTCATCAATAAAGACTCAAAGAAGACCTCTCAGAGTTCTGTACCAAGTTATTCTTATCCAGCAGGGTTTAGGAATGAGTACACCGCAGTCAGTCTTCACAGTGGAGGATACGAAGAACATGCCAGTAATTGATAAGGAGACTGAGGAAGGTGAGGACCATGAAACAACGATTATCACCAAAGCATTAGAGCTGGGCAAGCTAATGGAGCTAAAGCTAGATAAGTCTCTTTGCCCTGATGGAATACATCCCAGGGTGCTACCAGAGATAGCCGGAGAAATAGTAAATATACTTGGAGTCAGAGTCCTGCAGCAGAGACAGGCCCTTTGGCCCAAACTGGCCCATGCCGACCAGAATGTCCATCCACACTAACCCCATTTCCCTGCACTTGGCCCACCTGCTTCTGACCCTTTCCTATCCATGTATTTGTCCAAATGTCTTTTACCTGTTGTGAGAGTGTACCCACCTCAACCACTTCCACTGGCAGCTCATTCCATATACATACCACCCTCTGTGTAAAACAGTTGCCCCTCAACTTCTCTTTTATTCTTTCCCCTCTAACCTTCAACTGATGCTCTCCAGTCCTTGATTCCCTGGGAAAAAGACTGAATGCATTCACCTTATCCATGCCTCTCATGGTCTTACACACTTCTAGAACAGTACCCACTCAGTTTCCTCTGCTCTAAACAAAAAAAAATCCTCGCTTGTCCAACCTCTCCCTATAACTCAGACCCCTGAGCCCTGACAACATCCTTGTAAATTGTTCTGCACTTTTTACAGTTTAATAACTGAAACCTACACTGCATTCATCATATTTCCAGTGTTTCCCCACGGCGCTGGAACCGACGTGACAACGCCAATGGATTACAGTCCATGATCGAGAATGAACTCCTTTACAACAATCCCGTTTTCATAGTATTTCCCATGGTGCAGGTATCCTTGTGTCTTTCTGGTTGTATGGTTAATTAAAGACTTGTCCTTCTACAAAGCAAAGCTGTGGCTTAATTTTTCCTGGGAAACATGCCATGATTTTTCAGACTTCTAAAAACAAACGAACTCTTTCTCCACAGTCACCACCCTAACATGGACTTGGCTGTGTCTCAGTAGTTTTTCCAGTCACACTGAGATTTGGAATATTCGCCCACGGACAGAATACACACCTTTCCTTCCACAGGAAAAGGCCAATGAATATTCAGATCGGCACGGATCAAGTAACTATCAGATCTGAACATGAAGTTCAATTTGAATTTCTCATCCACAAATCCACCCTTTCAGTATCCTACAACTGAGAAAACAACTCACCATATTAATACAGGATGGATCTTTATAAGATAATTATAGTATTAAATTGTAGTTTCATGTTTCCCAAAGTTTTAACTCTCAATCTAACAATTTCTTTCTTCTGTGAACTGAAATCCAAACCAACCTCCTCACTCCTTTCCTCCACACCTGGTTCTCACACACTCTGTCCTCTCTTTGAATTCAGTTTCCTAGCTCTTGTCTGCGGACTAAGAACCAAACCAATGAGTCTGATTCTGAGTCCACCGGAAGGGGGGGGGGGGGGGGGGGGGGTGAGGGGAGGTGAGGGGAGTTGTTGGTGAATCCTCTGATGACAACCACCCTGCATACACTGCTTCCTGCACACTCTGGCCAAAACCCGTCTTACTAAAATGAACCAAATTAGAACTCAAATTGCAGGTCCATCCTTGTCACTTTCCACAAAAACCCTGAATCTTCACAAAAAAGAGTTCTGATAACTTTCTGCAAAATGCTGCACCACTGATAGTCTGATCACATGGCAGGGGGGCCAGGAAAGGGGCCATTCCCCTGGGTCCTGCTCCGGAAGATGCCAATGACAGATTAATCCGATACACCCACAGCCTCCATCCCAGGCACTGACCCGTACTGTGCATATTCCCACAATAGGCCAGCACTGTGCCCATACACTGGTCTCCTCTCCTACAGCACGTGCTCCCGATCATACAGGAGTCCGGGTGATTGACAGCAGCTGCTGCCCAATATATCAGAATCCCTACAGAATGGAAACTGGCCCTTCGGCCAAACAAGTCCATACCGACCCTCCAAACAGTAACTTGCACAGACCCATTCCCCTCCCCTATATTTACCCCAGACTAATGTAACTAATATTATGGGCAATTTAAAATGGCCAATTCACCTGTCCTGCACATCTTTGGGATTGTGGGCAGAAACCGGAGCACCCAGAGGAAACCCGCTTAGACACAGGGAGAATGCACAAATTCCAGGTTTGGCTGGAATCAAAACCGGGTACCTGGTGCTGTGAGGCAGCAGTGCTAATCACTGAGCCGTCTCTATGGACGGGAAGGGGCGGAGCTGGAGAACTGGGGTAATGGGATTGTAAACAATGAATGAATGTGGACGACACTGGGGGATGGACAGGTCAGTGAGGGACAGGAGCAGTGCAGCAGCAGGAGGGGATCCTGGACAAACTGAGCAATGGGAGAGTCTGACAGGAGAGAAACTACAGGAAGGTTCTGTTTAGAGGCTGAGGCAGGGACAGCTGGGAGACAGTATGGCCTGGTGGCTTGGGCAGGTTTTCTAATCAGCCTCTTCAAAGATGCTGTTCCTCAACTCTGAGCCCGATCCTCCTGGTCCAGAGGTAAGGACACTGCCACCATTTCCTGGTGGGCAAGGGATACGGGGACCGCCTTTCAAAAAGGAACTCAATTGTGTTGGTGACATTAACAAGACTCAATACACAGTCACTGACAAAATGCTGGTGTACTTGAACTTCATCCAGAATATTAACACCTATAACTGGGTAACGCAGACCCCGATGTACAGAGTTAAATCCTGGATATTAATAACAGCTTTGTGCATGGGAAATCATGTCTCATGAATCTGACTCAGTTTTTTTTGAAGAAGTAACAAAGAGGATTGCTGAGGTCAGAGCATGGACATGATCTACATGGACTTCAGTAAGGCGTTCGACACGGTTCCTCACGGGAGACTGGTCAGCAAGGTTAGATCGTATGGAGTACAGAACTGGCAGAGGGTGCTTTTCAGGCTGGAGGCCTGTGACCAGTGGAGTGTCACAAGGATCGGTGCTGGATCCACTACTTTTCGCCATTTATATCCATGATTTGGATGTGAACATAAGTATTGTAAGTAAGTTTGCGGATGACACCAAAATGGGAGGTGTGGTAGACAGGGAAAAAGATTACCTCAGAGTGCAAGGGGATCTAGATCAGATGGGTGATGGGCTGAGGAGTTCAGTTTAGAAAAATGTGAGGTGCTGCATTTTGGAAAAGCAAACTTTAGCAGGCCTTTACAGTTAATAGTAAGTTCCTGGGGAGTGCTGCTAAACAAAGAGCCCTTGGGAGTGCAGGTTCATAGTTCCTTGACAGTAGAGTAGCAAGTAAATCGAATAGTGAAGGCGGCGGTTGGCCGGCTTGTCTTTATTGGTCAGAGCATTGAGTATAGGGGTTGGGAGGTCATATTGCGGCTGTACTGGACATTGATTCGGCAACTTTTGCAATATTCCATCGAATTCTGTTCTCCTTCCTATCATGTTTAAGAACATCCATCTGAAAGAGGTCAGAAAAGAAGTATAGCATGTTGCCAGGGTTGGATAGGCTGTTTTCTCTGGAGCTTCAGAGGCTAGACAGTGATCTAAAAGAGATTTTAAAAATCAGGCCGGGCATGGATAGGGTAAATAGACAAGATATTTTCCCTCCAGTGGGGGAGTACAGAACTAGGGGTTTGGGAGGGAGGGTAGGCAGACAGGGAGTGGGTGGATTGACAGGGGTGGGACAGCAATGGGTAGGGAAAGAGAGGGGGGATAGAGAGGGGTGGCACAGAAACAGGTGGGGACAGAAAGTAGGATTAGAGAGGAGGGGAACAGAGGGGGCGACTGATGGTGGGGGGGGGAGAGACGCGGTGGGCGACTGACAGGAGGGGGCAACCGACGGTGGGGGTGCGACCGACAGGGTGGGGGGCGTGACCGACAGGAGAGGGGGGAACGACCGACAGGAGAGGGGCAACCCACTGGAGGGGGCAAACGACAGAGAGGAGGGACAGACCGAGGGGGCGACAGATGGGGGATCAGACCGACAGAGGGGAGGACGACCCATGAGGGGGTGGGGCGACGACAAAGGGGGGGGGAACAGACAGAGCAGGGGGGGAGACGGGGAGGAAGATGGAGAGTTATTTTATAGATCTACAACTCAACCCTGTTTGTGTTTTGTCCTCCTCACCTTAATTCCCTCTGAAGGGCTCAGAACAACTGCATAGTTCCTGGAAAGTTTCAGGGAGATCAGGTGCTGAACATGGAATTTGGGACACTAACATTGAATGGAATGTGCTGGTCAATAAATGGACTCTGGTTCGACTCCACTGTCTGTGTGGTGTTTGCACATTCTCCCTGTGTGTCTGCGTGGGCTTCCTCTGGGTGCTCTTAATTTCCTCCCACAAATCCAAAGCCATGCAGGTTAGGTGGATTAGCTTTGGGTAATGGTAGGTTACAGAGTTAGGGTGGAATGCTGTTCCGATGGTTGGTATGGTCTCATGGGGCGAAAGGCCTGCTTCCACACTGCAGGGATTCTGTCACTGAGTATAGGGGTTAGGAGGTCACGTTGTGGCTGAGTAGGGCATTGGTCAGGCCAGTGTTAGAATACTGCATTCAATTGTAGTCTCCCTGATTTCAGAAAGATGTTACCAGTATATGACTCAACCTCTTAATGGCAAGTTCTTGGGAAGTATTGACAAACAAACAGACCGTGCAGTGTAGGTTAATAGTTCCTTGAAAGTGTAGTTGAAGGTAGACAGGTCGGTGAAGGTGGTGTGCGGTATGCTAGCTGTTATTGGGCAGTGCATTGAGTACAGGAGCTGGGAGATCATGTTTCGGTTGTACAGTTTATTGGCTTGGCCACTTTTGGAATGCCCGCTGCTTTCAATTCCAGTCTCCCTGCTATAGGAAAGATGTTGGGAAACTTGAAAGAGTTCAGAAAAGATTTACAAGGGTGTTGCCAGATTGGAACATTTGAACCATAGGGAGAGTGTGAATAAGCTGAGGCTATTTCCCTGCAGCACTGGACACGTTAGGTGGCTTTAATCGAACTTTATCAAATTATGAGGATCAATGATAGGGTGACTAGTCATGGTTTCTTTTTTCCCAGGGTAGGGGAATCCAAACGAAAACGTAAATCTTTTTTCCAAGGTGGAAATGACAAATTCTAGAGCCACACATTTAAGAGAGGGAGCAAGTTTAAAGGAGATGAAAACCGGAACAACTGCAGATGTTGTAAACCAGGAAGAGAAACAGAAGCTTCTGGAAACGCTCAGCAGGTCTAGCAGCATCTGTGAAGAGAAATCAGCGATAACCTTTCTGAGGGTGACCAGACCTGAAACTTTAACTGATTTTTTTCACAGATGCTGCATGACCTGCTGAGCATTTCCAACAATATCTGTGCAAGTTTAAAGGGAGTTGTGTCAGACAAGTGTCTTGTGCAGAAGGTGGTCAGTGACTAGAATGTATTCTCTTGGGAGATGGGAAAAGCAGAAACAATCACAGTTTAAGAGGCATTCGGACAGACACATAAGCAGGCATAGGTTATCAGGGATATGGATCATGTTACAAGCAGATGGAATTAGTTTGGGATGGCATTATGATCTGCACAGACACGATGGGCTGATTACTCTGGTGCTGTAACTGTTATGTTTTCCAGGGGTTAGAATGTTTTTTGAAGTAACAAAAATGATTGATGAGGGCAGACTGGTCGACATGATCAACGTGGACTTTAGTAAGGCATTCGGCAAGCTTTCTCATGGAGACTGGTTAGCAAGGTTAGGTCTCATGGAATAAAGCAGAAACCAGCTATTTGAGTACAGAACTGGCTCAAAAGTAGAAGACAGAGAGTGGTGGCGGAGGGATGCTTTTCAGACAGGAGGCCTGTGGAGTGTCACAAGGATTGGTGCTGTATCTATTATTTTCCGTCATTTATATCAATGATTTGAATGTAAACACAGGAGGTATTAGTAATTTTGCAGATGACGCCAAAATTGGAGGTTTAGTGGACAGCGAAAAAGATGACCAAGGCTGCAATGTTTCCTGCAGGTGTCACCATTTCAGATGCTGCCCGACCTGCTGGGGATCTCCAGCACTTCTTGGGTTTGTTGCAGATTCCCACCATTTTGCTGAAGCACTGGAGACAGAGAGCTGTACAGCTCCAGATTTTGTTGACTCTGATTCCTGGGATGTCAGAACTGATGGATGAAGAGGGACTCAATCCTCGTTTAATCCTCCTTTCCTTTGGTTTTCGGAGCCGCTGACTACATCACTAATATTCTACCTCCCACTCTCTGTCCTGAATCTGACCCATCTAACCTGACACTTTAGCTCCCATCCCCCTGCCAGACTAGTTAATACCTCACCAATGGAACTGGCAATAGCGCCCCCCCCACCCCAGGAGATTTGACCCAGCTCTGCCCAATATCCAGCTTTCAAACACTCATCCCTTTGTTTCATGCTGTCGTTGGTATTGATGTGTTCTCCAACCACGGGCTGTTTACCCTCCAGCTCCAGAATGTCCTGTAGCTGCACCATGATATCGCGGATCCTATCACCAGGGAGATAACATACCATCCTGGATTCATGGCTGTGGCCATAGAAGTGCCTGTCTGTAACACTGACTATTGAATCCCCTGTCACTATCTTTCTTCCCGTTCTGGGCAGCAGAGCTATCTACGGTGTCATGAAATTGGCTGTTGCTGATTGCCTCTGAGACCAACACATACGCACACACCCACACGAATCCCAAGCGGTATACAGTATCTGTTTGGGAAGGGAATAACCACTGGGAACTCCTGCACTTCCTTCCTGAGCCTTTTACTTGATCTGATGGTTCCCCATTCCCTTTCTGCCTGTGTAACCCTCACCTGCAGTGTGACTAACTCACTGAACATGCTGTCCATAACATTCTCAGTATTGCAGATGCTCCACAGTGAGTCCACTCACAGCTCCAGGTCTGAAAAGCAGTTTCCCAGTAGCTGCTGATGGGTACATTTCCTGCACACATAGCCCGTCAGGGACACTGGAAACATCCCTAATTTTCCCACATTGTACAAGAGGAGCACACCATGGGTCTGAGGTCTCCGGTCACACAGGCTCTCTAGATTCAGCTAGTTACTCCCATTTAGAGAATTTAAATGAGCGAGCAATCTTCCTACCCTTCAAACATTGTAATCAAAATCCCGTATTCTTTACTTAAGTTGATACGTTATACCTTAAAAACTGTTACAAAATTTCCACAGGTATTGCTTACAAACTGGCTGTTACCTTTGGGACCATGTGAATTTCTGAATGGGCTGAAACAAAACGGAGTTTCAGCTTCACATTCTCCCTGTCCCACCTCGCTCTGTTTACACCCAACTCCAAAATACTCATTGAGCCAAGCAGCCCTCACAGTGCAGCCCTGTCATTTTCATTGTCTGCTCACCCCTACACTGCCCTCAGCCTCCTGTACTGTTCCAATACATCTCAATGGGAGCTCAGGAAAAGCATCTCATCTTTCAATTCGATCCTTTGTAGCCCCAGAGTCAACATGGACCTCAGCAGTTTCTGGGTGAACAGACAGTTGTTAGAATCTGGAACATTCCACCTAAAACGGTACTGGAATTTGTGTTTATAAGGAGCTGCAGGGAATTGAAAATAAGGAGTTTACAGGTTAGCATCATGAAGTGGGTGATTGGGACTAAATCTGACAGTCCCTACAAAGAGACGAAGTGCAATCTGGACAAATCTATGCTCCCTCTCAGACAAAAACAGACCGAGCT
This sequence comes from Hemiscyllium ocellatum, assembly GCF_020745735.1. Lineage (NCBI taxonomy): Eukaryota > Metazoa > Chordata > Chondrichthyes > Orectolobiformes > Hemiscylliidae > Hemiscyllium > Hemiscyllium ocellatum. The sequence goes on along the minus strand of NW_026869091.1, from coordinate 227,470 downwards.
TCCAGTTGCCTGCCATTTTAACACACGAGCCTGTTCCCTGGCCAACATCTGTCTCATTCTTAATGCAGTGTTCCAGGGAAGCTTGATGCAGAACACTCCAGAACATACCAAATGGCCCTGTATTTCAAGGACAGCAATTTCCCCTCCCATGTGGTCAACAATACCCTTCAGTGTATCTCCACCACTTCCTGCACCTCTGCTCTTGAACCCCACCCCTCCAACCGCAGCAAGGATAGAACCCCCAAGTCCTCGCTTTTCAGCCAGATACAACACATCATCCTCTGCCATTTCCACCACCGACAATCAGACCCCACCAACAGAGATATCTTTCCCTCCACACCCCTTTCAGCATTCCTCAGAGACCATTCCCTGTGACTTCCGCATTAGATCCATGCTCCCCACCAACCCATCCTCCACTCCCAACACCTTTGCCTGCCATTGCAAGAGGTGTGAAACCTGTGCCCACACCTTCCCCTCACCTCCATCCAAGACACCAGAGGTCCCTTCCACATCCAGCAGAGATTTTCCTGTACATTGAATAACCTCATCTATTGTGTTCATTGCTCTCTACAATGGGGAGACAGGACGCCAACTTGCAGAATGTTTCAGGGAACCTTTCTGGGAGACGTGCACCAATCAACCCCACTGTCCTGTGGTCAACCATTTCTACAACCCACCCTCTCACTCTGCCAAGGACATGCATGTCCTGGGCCACCTCCACCACAAAATCCTAGCTACATGACTCCTGGAGCAAGAATACCTCATCTTCTACCTTGGGACCCTTTAAGTACAGAATCAATGTTTCATCATTTCCCCTCCCCCCACCATATCCCAGATCCAGCCCTCCAACTCAGCACCACCCTCTTGAACAGTCCCACCTGTCCATCTTCCTTCTTAATTACCCACTCCACCCTCTCACCATTACCCTCCACCAGCATCTTCCTATCGCCTTCCCAACTACCTTCTCGTCAGCCCCACACACACATCCTATTATCTGTCAACCCTCTTCCCCACTCAGAATCCTGCTGAAGGGCTCAGGCCCAATATGTCAATTCTCCTGCTCCTTGGATACTGTCTGACCGGCTGTACTTCTCCTGCGCCAAACTTTAACGTAAGCTGGAAGAACAAACCTCATTTTGTACTTGGGGGACCCTTCAGGCCTCTGACCTTAAAACTGAATTCATTAATTTTAGGTCCTAAGTCTCCCACGTCCTTGCGCCCTAGTGCCCCACCCCACACACCAGGCCTTGTTATTACATAGCCTGCCATTACACATTACCTATGGTTAGTCACTAACAGTCTCCATTAACATCTATTCACTCTCCCCAGCCAGATCATTATTCATTCCTTTGTCCAATTGCTGCTATATCTCTTTTTGGACTATATCACCACCTATCATTTACTCCTTAACCCCTACCTTCTGCATATAAACTGACATTTTTTCTCAGTGACATCAGTTCTGAGGAAGGGTCAGCGGATCCAAAATGTTAACTCTGATTTCTCTTCACAGATGCTGCCAGACCTGCTGAGCTTTTCCAGTACCTTCTGGTTGTTGTTTCTGATTTAAGCATCCACAGTTCTTTTGGTTTTCATTTACTGGGAGTTTCTAATTCAGGTCTAGCAGCCTACATCATGAGTTTATAAACCCTCCCAGTCCACACTAACTCCATTTCTCTCCCACTCCCTTCACACTCACTGGGTCTCTTCCCAACCCCTGCCCAGTGACACTGCACGTGCACAGCTCATGGTCACATGCTGGCCTGTTGGCAACACCCCTCATTCACTCCCATTGGCTGGAGGATTACATCTAGTCTCCTATTGTTCTGAAGCTGCCATCAATCAGCCAGGCCCCATTGTGACATGAGTGGTGGGATCCTCCCAGGAGTGTGGGAGGCTGAGGGGTAACCTCATAGAGAGGTTTATAAAATCATGGGAGGCATTGATGAGATAAATAGACAAGGTCTTTTCCCTGGGGTGGGGGAGTCCAGAACTAGAGAGCATAGGTTTAAGGTGAGAGGGGAAAGATATAAAAGGGACCCAAGAGACTACTTTTTTCATGTAGAGGTGGTGCGTGTATGGAAGCTACTGTCAGGGGAAGTGGTGGCAGCTAGTACAGTTACACCATTTGAAAGGCATCTGGATGTGTATGAATAGGAAGGGTGTAGAGGCACATGAGCCAACTGCTGCCATATCGTACTAGATTAGGATAGGATATCTGGTCGGCACGGACGAGTTCGACTGAAGGGTCTGTTTCCGTGCTGTATATGTCTGTGGCTCTGCCCTGGGATGAGCTTCATCATTCACAGTGAATGGGGCAGTATCACAGAGCACAGGGGTTGGGGGCTATTCAGCCCATTGCGGCTATACTCTCTCCCTCTGGACATGCTGCCAATCTGCCCTTCCTCCCCTCCCATTTACCCGTAGCACTCCAAATTTATCCTCAAATAGTTAAATTCCGAGATGTACAGCACAGAAACAGACCATTCAATCCAACTCATCCATGCCACCCATTTATCCCAAATTAATCTTGTCCCATTTGCCAGCACTTTGCCCATATCCTTCTAAACCTTTCTTAATCACGTACCCAGTCAGATGCCTTTCAAATGTTGTAATTGTACCAGCCTCCACACTTCCTCTGGCAGCTCATTCCATATTCAGCTTGAAAACATTGCCCCTAAGATCCCTTTAAAATCTCTTGCCTCACACCTTAGGCTTGTGCCCTCTAGTTTTGTACTCACTTAACCTTGGGAAAAGACCCTGGTTGTTCACCCTATCCATGTCCTTCACGATTTTATGTACCTCGAAGGTCATCTCTCAGCATCCAATGATGCAGGGAAAACAGCCCCAGCCTATTCAGCCTCTCCCTATAGCTCAAATCCTCAACCCTGGCAACACTTTTGCACATCTTTTCAGAATCCTTTCATGTTCTGTAATATCACTCCTACAGCAGGGAGACCAGGACTGAAAGCAGAATTCCAGATGTGGCTGAATCAATGTCCTGTAGAGCTGCAAAACAATGTCCCAACTCCAATACTCAATGCACTCACCAAGTACACCAAACGCCTCCTTCACTACCCTGCCTATCCATGATTCCACTTTCAAAGAACTATCAACCTGCACGACAAGGTCTCTTTGTTCAACAACACTCCCCAGGACCTTCCCATTAAATGTATAAGTCCTGCCCTGATTTGTTTTTTCAAAATGCAGCACCTCACATTTATCTGAATTCACTCCACCTGCCACTCCCCAGCCCATTTGATTGAAGTCCCATTGTACTCTGAGGTAACCTTCTTCCCGATCCACTTCCTCCAGATCCAATTTGGTGTCTATGTAAAGTCACTAACCATAGGAATCATTGATATAAATGATGAAAAGCAGTGAACCCTGCACCGATCCTTACACCATATTGCTCATCACAGGCTTCCAGTCCGAAAGGCAACCCTTCACCACTACCCTCTGTCTCCAACCTTACAGCCAATTTTATATCCAAATAGCTAGTTCTTCCACCTTGAATGTCTTTCTGAAGTCCAAGTTAGTGATTTCCATACACAAAGCCATGCTGACTGTCCCTAATCATTTCTTACCTTTCCAATTACATCTAAATCCTATCCCTGAGAAGCCCTTCCAACAACTTACCTGACTCCAGGCTCACCAGTGTATTGTTCCCTGACTTTTCCTCATCACCTTTCTCAAATAATGGCGCCAGTCTTCCAGCACCTCGGTGATACAAATATCTCAGCGAGGGACCCAACTATCACTTCCCTAGCTTCCCACAAAGTTCTGGGATTCACCTGATCATGTATCAGGGATTTATCAATCTTGATGCATTATACAAGTTCCAGTGCCTCATAACTTATATGGACACTTGTCAAGTTATCCCTATTTATTTCTCCAAACTCTCTCACTTCCATATCCTCCTTCAGTAAAAGCGGACATGAAATACGCAGATAGTATCTCTCCTGCCTCCTGCAGATCCATAGACAATTTTGTTGATCTTTGAGGGTCCCTATTCTCTGCCTGGTTACTCTTTTGTCCTTAGTGTATTTCTAGAATCTCTTTGGATTTTCCCCAAACCCATTTCACAAAGCTCTCTCGTCCCTTTTTGCCCTCTTAGTTTCCCTCGAGTATACTCCTACTGCCCCTATATACCTCTAGGTATTCACACAAACCCAGCTGTCTGGACTTGCCATATCCCTCCTTCATTTTCTTGACCAGAGCCACAATTCCTCTTGACAGCAGCATTCCTTACACCTCCCAGCCTCGGCCTTAACAGGAACATACTGTCTATATACTCATTGTCGCAGGCCTATGGGGGCAATGGCAGATGAAGACAGAGAAACAATCAATCAATCATTCTCAGTAAAGAGGCAGTGCTGGGAAAGATACCAGCCGAAAGGTAGATGGGTCTCCTGGCCGTGATGGAATGCATCCCCGGGAACTGTAAGGAATGGCAGTGGGTAAATAGCAAATACACTCGTGATAATTCACTAAAATTTGCTGACTCTGGGACGGTTCTAACAGATTGGAAAGCTGCAAATGTGATGCCAATATTTTAAAATGGACGTGTCAGCATAACTTCTGTAGTGGGGGAAATGTCTGATCTCTCAAGAAAGAAATAGTGAGCTATGTGGATAGAAATTGTCTCATCGAGCAGACACAGCATGGATTCATGAAAAGTGGACGACACTAAGATGAGTGGTAGAGCAATGTGTGCAGAGGCCACTGTCAGTCTGCACAGGGATACAGAGAGGTTAATTGAGTGGTTAAGGGTCTGGCAGATGGAGGACAATGTTGGGATATGTGAGGTCATCCATTTTGGTCGGACTAACAACAAACTGGATGATGAAATGGTGAAAACATGCAGCAGGCTGCTGTGCAGAGGGAGCTGGGTGTCCTTGTGCATGAATCACAGGAAGCTGGTTTGCAGGTACAGCAGGTAATTAAGGCAGTGAAGGGAATATTGTCCTTCATTGCTAGAGGGATGGTTATGCTGCAGCTGTACAGGGGGCTGGGGAGGCCACACCTGGAGTACTGTGTACAGGTTTTCGTCCCCTACTTCAGGAAGGATGTAATGGCGCTGGAGGGGGTGCAGAGCAGGGTCACTAGTTTGAGTCTGGAGTTGAAAGGGTTGCCTTCTGAGCAGAGATTGACAAAACTGGCATGATCCTCATTGGAATTTAGAATAATGGGAGATTGTATAGGAAAAATATAAAATTATGAAAGGAGTAGATAAGATAGAAGCAGGGAGGTCATTTCCACTGTGGACTGGACAAACTATGGTGCATAGCGACAAAATAAGGGGGTATCAGATTTAGGACTGAGTTCAGGAGAAACTTCTTCAGCTAAAGGGTTGTGAATCTGTGGAATTCCCAGCTGATTGAAACAGTTGAGACTTTCATCTTGAATGTCTTTAGGTCAAAATGTAGATTTACGAACAGGAAAGGAATTAAAGGTTATGGGAGAGAGCAGTAAAGTGGAGCTGAGATCAGCCCTGATCTTATTGAATGGCAGAGCAGGCTGGAGGGGCCAGATGGCCTCCTCCTGCTCCTATTCCTTATGTTACGTTCCCACTTTTCAGCCGTCCCTTTACCTGGGAATAGCAAAGAAGTATTGAAAGATTTTATCTTGTTCAATCACAATGCACCTTTATCCAATTTAGAACAGCAACTTTTAGATCTGGTCTATTCTTTTTTGGAACTATTTTAAAACTATTATAATTATCAGAGAATCCAGACAGTGGGGAAGCAGGTCATTCAGCCCATCACATCCGCACTGACCCTCAGAGACTCCCACCCTACCCATGTAATGCTGCCTTTCCCATGGATAATCCACCCAACCTGCACATCCCTGAACACTGTGGGTAATTCAGCCTGGATAATCCACCCAACCTGCACATCCCTGAACACTGTGGGTAATTCAGCCTGGATAATCCACCCACCTGCACATCCCTGAACACTGTGGGTAATTCAGCCTGGATAATCCACCCAACCTGCACATCCCTGAACACTGTGGGTAATTCAGCCTGGATAATCCACCCAACCTGCACATCCCTGAACACTGTGGGTAATTCAGCCTGGATAATCCACCCAACCTGCACATCCCTGAACACTGTGGTAATTCAGCCTGGATAATCCACCTAACCTGCACATCTTTACATAGTGGGAGGAAACCAGAGCAATCAGATGAAACACACGCAGATATTAACAATAAGGTGATCAATCCTTTCTTATTTCCCAGTTCCGTCCAAATAATTTCACTGAACTTACTCCCATGAATATCGTCCCCAAGCACAACTCTAATGCTATCCCTAACCAAAAACACCACTCGTCCTCCTCTCTTGTCCCCCTTTCTATCCTTCCTATAGCATCTATACCCTGGAACATACAGCTGCCAGTCACATCCATCCCTGAGTCATATTTCTATAATACCGATGATATCCCAGTCCCATGTTCAAACCATAACCTGAGCTCATCTGCCTTCCCTGTCAGGCCTCTTGCATTGAAGTAAATGCAGTGTAACTGCTCGGTTCTACCGCGTTCTGCCTTGACGGTTTGATTTCTGAACTGTACCAGCCTCAGACTTACCTCCTTTCTCACTATCTCTTTAGGTTTACCCCCACTCCCTCACTGGTTTAATGCCTCCCGAGTAGCACTAGCAAATCTCCCTGCCTGGATATTAGTCACCTTCCAATTCAGGGACAATCCATCCTTCTTATTCAAGTCACTTCTACTCCAGAGGAGAATTCAATGACCAAAAGATGTGAATCCTTCTGCCCTACACCAGATCTTTAGCCAATCATTCATCTCCTCCATCCTGCTATTCCTACTCTCACTAGCATGTAGAATTGGGAGTAATTCAGATATTACGACCGAGTATCTACTTTTTTATATTCCAGGCTAATTTGCTATATTCTCTCATCAGGACCTATCTTTTTCTCTTCCTGTGTCATTGGTACCAATGTCCAATGACCTCCCACTGGTTATTCTACCCTTGAAAGAATATTCTGCCACCAATCTTTTCTGAACCTTTCAAGTTCCACAACATCCTTCTGATAGGTGGAGAACAGAATTGCACTCAATATTGTAAGAGTGGCCAAACCAATGTCCTGTACAGCCACAACATGACTGCCCAACTCCTGTACTCACTGCTCTGACCAATAATGTAAATCATACCAATCACCTTCACTATCCTATCCACCTGCGACTCTACTTTCAAGGAATTATGAACCTGCACTGTAAGGAAACTTTGCTCAGTAACACTCCCTCGGACCTGACCATTAAGTCTATCAGTCCTGCTAGGCTTTGCTTTTCCAAAAAGCAGCACCTCACATTTATCTAAATTAAACTCCATCTGCCACTCCTCAGCCCATTTCCCCATCTGATCAAGATCCCATTGAAACCTGAGGTACCCTTCTTCACTGCCCACTACACCTCCAATTTTGGTGTCACCTGGAAACTTACTAACAATACCTCCTATGTTCACATCCAAATCATTTATGTAAATGATGAGAAGTAGTGGACCCAGCACCGACCCTTGTGGCACTCCAGTGGTCACAGTCCTCCAGTCCGAAAAACAACCTTCTACCACCACCCTCTGTCTTCTACCTTTGAGGCAGTTCTATATTCCAAATGGCTAGTTCTCCTGGTATGGTGAGATCTCATCTTGCTAACTAGTCTTCCATGGCGAACCTTGTCGAACGCCTTACTGAAGTCCATATAGATCCCATCTACCGCTCTGCCCTCAAAAATCCACTTTCTTACTTCTTCATAAAACAGCTCAGTCAAGTAAGTGACATGATTTCCCGCACACAAAGCCATGCTGACTATCCCTAATCAGTCCTTGCTTTTCCAAATACATGCAAATCCAGTCCCTCAGGGTTCCCTCCAACAACTTGTCTGGCACCAACATCAGGCTCACAGGTCTGTAGTTCCCGGGCTTGTCCAAACCGCCTTCATTAAACAGTATCATCATATTAACCAACCCCCAGTCTTCTGGCACCTCAGCTGTGACTATCGCTGATACAAAAATCTCAGCAAGGGGCCCAGCAATCACTTCCCTAGCTTCCTACAGAATTTTAGGACACACCTGATGAAATCCTGGGCATTTATCCACCTTTCTGCGTTCCAAGACATCCAGTACCACCTTCGCTGTAATATGGACATTTTTCAAGGTGTCACCATCGATTTCCAACATTCTATATCTTCCATATCCTTCTCCACAGTAAATGCTGATGCAAAATACTTGTTTAGTATCCCCTCCCCACCCCATCGCCTGCCGATCCACACACAGGCTGCCTTGCTGATCCTTGAGGAGCCCTATTCTGTCTCTAGTAACCCATTTGCTCTTAATGTATTTATAAAAACCCTTTGGATTGTCCTTACCCTATTCGCCAAAACTGTGTCCTGTCCCCTTTTTGCCTTACTGATTTTCCTCTTAAGTATACTTCTATTGCCTTTATACTAGAAGGATGTTCTGGATTGGAATAAATGCCAAATATTTCATCTTGATAAAAGGGCAGGACTTACACTGATTAAAAGTCGGGCCTTGCATAGTGATATAGAACAAAGAGACCTCGGGGTTCAGATCTTTGCAGTTTATGTCACATGTAGACAGGGTTGTTCAGAAGATGTATAGCACACTTGCCTTCATTGCTCACACCTTTGAGTATAGGAGTTGGGACATTACATTGAGGTTGTACAGGATGTTGGTGAGGCCTCTTCTGGAATACTGTGCTCAGTTCAGGTTGTGCTGTTATAGGACAGATGTTATTAAGTCGGAGCGGGTTCAGAAGAGATTTACCAGGATGTTGATGGGAATGGATGCTTTCGGTTATAAGGAGAGGCTAGGTAGGCTGGGACTTCTTTCACTGGGGTGTAGGAGGCTGAGGGGTGACCTTATTGGAGGTTTATAAAATCCTGAAGAGTATAGGTAATGTGAACAGCAGGTGCCCTTTCCAGGAGGGGGCGCGATTCAAGAGTGGGTGAGAAAAGGAAGACCCTAAAAAGACGTTCCGGATTTTACTTTTTGTTTTTGTACAGAGAGTGATTCACATGTGGAATAAACTAGCAGAGGACGTGGTAGCTGTGAATACAATTACAATTTAAGGGTGGCACAGTGGCTCAATGGTTAGCACTGCTGCCAGGGACACAGGTTCAATTCCTGCATTGGGTGGCTGTCCATGCGGAGTTTGGATATGCTTCCCCGTGTCAGCGTGAGTTCCTCCAGGTGCTCCTGTTTCTTCCCACAAGCCACAGATGTACAGGGTAGGTGAACTGGCAGTCCTCAATTGCCCATAGTGTTCAGGGATGATTGGGTTTAGTGAATTAGTAAGGGGTAAATGTAGAGTAAAACGGTAGGGGAATGGGATTCTAAGAGGAAAAAGCATTTGGACCTGTATATCGATAGGGAATGCTTGGATGGATTTGGACTAAGTGGAGGTAGATGCGATTAGTTCAGTTCGAATTTATGGTTGACACGGACTGGTTGGAACACAGGGTGTGTGTCAGTGCTGTATAACGTTCTGACTCTATCGCTCGTTATCTCTGTAAATTCCTCTATGCTCGGAACTCTCCGTCAATGCCACCTCATCCAGTCTTACAACTCTTCCTTATCTCGATAATTCCTCTCCAGCCTCAAAACTCAAAAAAGTCTATCAGAAATATCTCTATCTCTGTAACATCCTCAATCCTCAGAATCCTCTCCAACTTTCATCTCCTCCAGCTTCATTACTCTCCCTATCTCTAATCCCCTCCAGTCTCTCAAAGCTCTGCTATATGTGCCTTTTTTATTTCCAGCCTTCAGGATTCCCAATGTTTATTTCTCACTTGATGACGGCCCTTTCCGATTCTGTGCTGAGCTTCTGAATTCTTCCTTAAACCTCTCAATCTCCTTTTCCTCCCAAAACATCGGCCAATCATCTGTCATCTACTCTAGTATCACCCTTTCTGACCTGAAGTCCAATGGAGCTTGTCATATTCCTATAATAAACATCTTAGCGGTCTACAGAACAGAAAAAGGCTCTGGTAGTACATCGGGTCTGTGACAAAGAAAACTACCACCTAACTGTCCTCATCTATTTTCCAATAATTGTGGAAAAGTCTCATCTATCATGGCATTGCAAGTGCACACTAAATACATCTCAAATGCTACCGGGATTTCTGTGTCTCCCACCCTTACAGACAGTGAGGTTCAATGCAACTGTTGCTCGATGATGACATCACCCACAGGAACACAGAGCAGCTGGGTCTGTGCAAACCAGAGATCACCCACACATTGGGAAGGATGGCAGGGTCCCTGAGAGGGGGCATAGGAGATTTACCAGGATGGTACAAGGAATGGGGGATTTTAGTTGCAGAGACATGGGTGTTGTTAATAAATATCAAGAATATCCATCTACAATAGATGGACTCTTGTTCTCAACCTCTCCCCTTGCCTGGGCTGTGGTAACCTTCAGGTTAAACCCACCACCAGACATTTCTCCCTAATGAGAGAGCAGCCCTATGGTCTGGTCAGACAATGCTGACTACCTTTTACAGTGATGCCACTGTATCCTGGGGATGGGGAGAGGGAACGCTGAAGGTGGGGGATGGGACACCACTCAGGCACAGTGCTTTGTCCTGGAGGATGTTCACTTTAATATTGTTGGTGTCTGCACTGATGCAGGCAAGTGGAGAATGTTCCAACACAATCCTGATGTGTGCCTTATAGGGAGCAAACAGACATTGGGGAATCAGGGGTTTTGGGGAAACAGATTGTTCTCCTTGTAGCAGAGGAAATTGCGGGTGCCCTGTGACAGAGGGGTTTACAGATTTAGAATAATCCACCTTACACTCATGAGTTCATCAGAAAAGGATTACAGGACACATATTGAAGACTTGGGGGAGATCTACTGAGAGTGTGGGGTGATTCAGAAGAGGACATTTATGCAGCAAATGGGAATGAGCTGGAATACAATACTCACACACAATGTGAATATCCAGCTCCTGATGAATTGAGTAATTTTGTCACAGTTTGGCGTTACAATTACTGAGATTACCATCTGAATGTCCACCTGTAATACACGTTTATAAAACTGTCACTGTCAGTTCATTTAAGAAACTCTCACCACCCCCTCCTCCTGGCCCAGGATGACTGGACACATTACCCCTTGTGGGGGTCAGCAGTTAGTTCAGGGGGAAATCTGTATGGGTTTCTGTGAGTTTCCACACTGGGTCTTCATGTGACTGAACAGGGCAGATCTTTGACACATGGGACACAATGTTTCAAGAGTCAGTGCGATGTGGAGAGCAGGATGTGCTTCCTTTTCTTTCCTTCCGTGCTACCGCTGTGCCTCATCAATTAGACAGGGGGGTGAAAGGCTCATGCAGCTCGATGGGCAAGTTGTCTCCATTCTGACCCATGAGCAGCAAGCTCCTCCCAAAGAGTCTCTCTGAAAAGGTAACAACTGCTTCCCACTGCCCAGTGCTCCCAGGAAATGTTTAGAAGAATGAGCGGGGAAATCTCTGAGAAAAGGCAGAACGGTAAAGTTCCAAAAGGATTATAAACAGTTTACAGAGAGGGATTCATTGGAGAAGTGGGCAACAAGTTAGCAAATGGAGCATAATTTGGGAAATTGTGAAGTTGCTCATTTTGGAGGAGATAATAAAAGAACAGAGTGCTATGTAAATGGTGGAAACTGTCGAAAGCTGCACCACAAAGGGACCAGGGGTAATTGCGTAGGAAACACAGTTACAACAGGGAATCAGGATGGGGAATGGAACGTTGTTTCTTATTACAAGGAGTTTTCAGTGTAAGTGTTTGGAGTATATACCTGAGAGTAACTTTACAAAGTGCGAGTGAGACCACATCTGGAGTAATGACAGAAGTTTTGGTCCCTTTATTTAAGGGAATACATAATTTCATCCGAGGCATTTCAGAAAAGATTAACTGGGATGATCCCTGGCTTGTAGGGATTATCTTTTAAGAAAAGGCTGAAAATGTTGGGACTCTACTCACTGGATTTGGGAAGAATGAGAGGTGATCTCATTGTAACATGCAGGATTCTTAAGGAGTTTGACAGGGTAAATACTGAGAGGATGTTTCCCATCATGAGGGATCTGGAATCAGATACTCGGATAGTAACGGAATCAAGGGTTCTGTTTTAGATTCGTCAAGTTTAAGGCAACATCAACACGGGTCAGGGGTTTCAGTAGCAATGGAGCTGGGGTGAAGGGGTGGGGGGGGGAGCAACGTTTTAGAGATTGGAATTCCTGGTGTTTGTGATTGTGTAGATACCTGATCAGAAGGTCACCTTGGGGTTACAGATATGAGAGCAATATTGTGAAGAGTGTAGTTCTGCCTCAGACAGTTCCCAGGGAGAGGGAGGGGCTCAGCAGTAAGGGAAAGGAATTTGTAATAGCAACTGAAGGCAATGGGTTTAACCATTTCAATGTTCCGTTGCAGGAAATTGCAGCCAATCGCGTAGTGGGAGTGTGATGAGCAGTTTGATAACTGAGTAATGGAGAGGGATGATGGGGAGGGAGAGCTAGGCATTGTCAGTGTACATGTGAACCCTCAGACGGTGCTTTTGGACGATGTCACCTCCTGACAGTATGTGGGTGAGAAACAGGAGGGACCAAGAATCGATCCTTGAGGGACACCACATACAAGGAATTTAGAAAGGAATGGGAGAGTGGGGATGGAGTAGGTTTTTCCAACAACGGTGAGGTCAAAATATTACTTCGTAGCAGAATGGGAGAGAAGGACATAACCAGAAAAGACAGACAGACAGAACAAGGAACAATACCTGTGATTTGGTGAGGGGAGGGAGGTGGGGGTGATGTGGAGAAGAGCCCAACTCCAAAAACACACTTTCTTCATTGGTGACATCACCCAACTCCACCCTAGTCTCAGCTCATTTACTGAATGCAGGGATGGACGAGTATTTATCTCCAGACTTAATTATCCAAACACTCTTGGCCAGCCTCCCACATTCAACTTACATGTAATCTCAAGAGTATCTTAAACCCTCCTGCCCAAGTGCTCACTTGTACCAAAACTAGTTGATCCATCGAAAGGCTCCTATTTACAGGCAACAATTTAAAATTCTCACCCTGTGAACATCCCTGTCTCCCTGCACCACACACCCTGCAAGACCTTGACAACTCATTTGTGTTTATTCATTGCTTCATCAGTCTGGCTGTTTCTACTGTTGCCAAGGCAACACTGTCTGGAATTCCCACCTGAACCCTCTCAGACCTGCTTTCCTCTTTTAAGGTGTTCTCGAAAACCTGCTCATTTGGCAATGCTTTTGATCACTTGACCTAGTATCTCAATCTGTGGCCTTATGCCAGAATTTTTCAATAGTATTTCTGTGAAATTATAAACATGATTAAAAAAAACAAACTGTTGCTGATTTGCACATACATTGTCAACTCTTCAATATTGCTGAGTGTATAATCTATAACAGCACTTACCCAACCACATTGTGGGAGCACCTTCACCACATGAACTGCAGCTGGACAGGGAAATCAAACATCACCCTCTCCACAGGCAATGGGGCTTTGGCACTGATCACTGGGATCTGTGGAGGGAGAAACACAGTTGCTATTTCAGGGAGTGCAAAATGCATTATAAGGAGGGAAAATGGTGCAGAATTTGGGATTTTCAAAGTTGTGATTCACAATGTGCACTAAGTTCTGTAAAACCTCTCATCCCATACCATGAAAATGTCCTTCTCTTTCTGGTCTATGTCTTTCCTTTCCCTGCCCTGCACCTTCACACATTCCCAATGCCTTGGCCACAACAACACTGTGCTGTCAGTGAGGTTTATCACGTGGTTGAGTATTGTCCCGCCCCTCATTCACTCCGATTGGTTGAAGGCACATCCTGGTCCTCCAGCCCCGTTCCCCTGACTCTTATTGGTCCTGCGCTGACATCAATAATCCGAGGCCCATTGTGGGCTGGAGCATGCTCAGTGCTTCCTGCTTTTGCTGCTGTTCATCAGGTGAGAGAGAGAGAGAGAGAGCTCATCCCTGTTACTCCTGATGTCAGACAATAACAACAACTACCTGCATTGTATGGAGCCTTTCACATTGACAAATCTCCTAAAATGTTTCACGGATGATGGAAACGTTGATTAAAGAGAACGATTTTTAGATACATCTTTAAGGCGGACAGAGGGGGTTAGGGAGGATATTCCAAAGGTTTGTGTCCTCAGCAGCTCCAATCGTGCAGTGATATAGGTGGGCAACAGCTTACAATGGAGACCGTTAGTGGCTAACCACAGGTTAACAACCTCATGTCGTAGCCACCTCATGTCACAGCCTGTCATTACACACTACCTATGGTTAGCCACTAACTGTCTCCATTAACAGCTAATCAGCCTCCCCCAGTCAGATGGTTATCCACTCCTTTATCCAACTGCTCTTCTCACTCTATCCCCCACCTTTACTCCTTTTATCTTGCCCCCCATCCCCCCACACTATCTTCTGCACATAAACGGACTTTTTTTTTCTCAGTGACATCTGTTCTGTGGAAGGGACACCGGATCTGAAACGTTAACTCTGATTTCTCGTCACAGATGCTGCCAGACCTGCTGAGCTTCTCCGGAACCTCCTGGTTGTTGTTTCTGATTTACAGCATCTGCAGTTCGTTTGGTTTTAATTTACCGGAGTTTGTAATTCAGGTCCAACAGCCTCTGTCCCAGTCCTGCTGTCTCTCCCACCCCCACCCCGTGACACTGCATCTGCACAGCTCATGGACAGGTGTCGTCTTGCTGGCCACACCCCTCATTCACTCCCATTGGCTGCAGGACCACACAGACTCTCCTCCTATTGGTCTGGAGCTGCCGTTAATCAAGCCGGCGCCGATTGAGAGGTGAGCTCCTCCCTCTCTCTGCTCTGGGATGAGCTTCATCATTCACAGTGAATGGGGCAGTATCACAGAGCACAGGGGCTGGGGGCTATTCAGCCCATTGGAGCTGTCCTCTCTCCCTCTGGAGATGGTGCAAATCTGTCCCAACTACCCCCAAATCTTTCCTTAAAAAGTAAAATTCCAAGTCTGTTTCAAAATACCTGCTGAATCTGTGTCGTTCAGACTGTTCCAGATGCTCAGAACTTATTGAGTAAAATAGTGTTCACATTTTCACCTTGTATTATTTGCCAATTACTTGAACGTAGTTACTAAAAATTGTGACAGGGTTAACAATTCCTCTCTCTTTGCAAATTCAAGACCTTGGAACAAAATCGGCACCAGGTCAAAATCACTGCTTCACCTTCTCAGCTCCAAGGATAATTATCTGTGCTTCAGCTAGCTCTGCACAAAAAGAGAGGAATGCATCTTAATTTATTAAGATCAAAGAAACAGACCTCCGGTCCAATTCGTCTGTGCCAACAAGGAATCCTAAACTAATGAATTCCCATTTACCATCTATTGGCCTGTATCCATCAAACCCTTCCTATTCATGTACCCAATTGGAAGCCTTTTAAATGTTGTGATTTTATCAGCCTCCACTACTTCATCTGGTAGCCCCTCCCATACACACACCACACTCAGCTTGAACTGTTGCCAGTTCGATCCCTTTTAAATCTTTTGCCCTCTCAACTTAAACCATGTGCTCTAGTTTTGGACCCACCTAACCTGAGGAAAAAGGATGCCAGCTGCTCACCTTATCCACGTGCCTCGTGATTTTATAATCTCAATGAAGTCACCTCTCAGTCTTTGACTCTCCAGAGAAAATAGCCCCAGCCTATTCAGCCCCTCCCTGTAGCCCAAATCCTCCAATCCTGTAACGTTTTTGTAAATCTTGTCCAAACCTTTGCAAATTCTCACAACATCCTTCCCAGAACAGGGAAATTCAAACTGAAAACAGATTCAGAAGTGGCTTAATCAACGTCTGTCCAGCCACAATATGACGTCCCACTTCTGTATTCAATGCATTGACCATTAACGGAGAGCGTTAATGGAGTCCCATTTGCCAGCGGTTCACCCTTATCCTCTAAAACCTCCCTCTTCAAGTACCCAGTCAGACACCTTTAAATGCTGCAATTGTACTAGCCTCCACCCCTTCCTCTGGCAGCTCATTCCATACTTGCAATGCCCTCAACATGAACACGATGCCCTTATAATCCCCTTAAATCTTTTCCCTCTCACCTTAAGCCTGTACCCTCTGTTCTGGAGCCACCGAACTTGGGAAAAAGTCGCTGAACTGCTCACCTTATCCATGCCCTTCATGACTTTATAAGATCACCTTCTCAGCTCCAAATCTCCAGGGAAAATAGTCCCAGCCTATTCAGCCTTTCCCATAGCTCAAATCGTCCAACCCCAGGAAAGTCCTTGCCAAATGTTTTCTGAACCCTTTCAAGTTTCTCAACATTATCCAAGAACAGGGAGATTGGAACTGAAAACAGAATTCCAGAAGGGCTTCATCAGTGCCTGTCCAGCCACAATATGACATCACAACAGCTGCATTCAATGCATTGACCAATAAACGGGGAGCGTACCAAATGCTGCATTCACTCCCCTGCCTACCTGTGAGTCTACTTTCAGGGAACTATGAACCTGCACTCCAAGGTCCCATTGTTCAGCAATGTTCCCCAGGACATTACCATTAAATGCATAAGTCCTGCCCTGATTTGCCTTTCCAAAATATAACAGCTCACATTTATCTAATTTGAACTCAGTCTGCAATTCCTTGCTCCAATGGCCATCTGATCAAGATCCTGTTGTATTCTGAACTAATTTTTTACTGTTCCACTCCACTTCCATTTTGGTGTCTTCTGTAAACCTATGACCATATCTCATATATCACATCCAAGTCGTTTATTTAGGGCCCAATATCCATCCTGCAGCACACTGCTGCTCACAGGCCTCCAGTCGCAAAGCAACTCACTCATCATCCTCTGTCCTACTTCAAGGTAGTTTTGTAATGGCTTGCTCTCCCTGCATTCCATGTGATCTAACCCTGCTAACCAGTCTGCTTTGTGGACACTTATTGATGTCTATATAAACAACATTCACCGCTGGCTTAATCAATTTTTTTGTCACTTCAAAACACTCACTCAAGTTAGTGAAACACAATTGTGCATGTACAAAGCCACAGTGACTCTCCCTGATCATTCTTACCCTTCCAAATAGATGGTATATCCTGGCCATTCGAACAACTTGCATGCCTGACTTCGGCACTGTTCTCTTGTTCCATGGCCCTCCTTACCACCTTTTTT